>NW_027512722.1:830500-1132000 GCF_048772815.1 Callospermophilus lateralis | reverse complement strand
TGTTTCCGTTGATACATGCTCTGGAATTATCCATGCTTCTGCTTTATCAGGAGAAAAGGCACGTAATGTCATTACTCACTGTTTAGAGGCATGGGCAGCATGGGGTGCACCTGCATCCCTTAAGACTGATAATGGACCTGCTTATACTGGCAGACAATTTACAGCTTTTTGTTCTACTATGGGAGTGCAACTTACTCATGGTTTGCCTTACAATCCTCAAGGACAAGGCATTGTTGAGTGTGCTCATCGCACCTTAAAGGAAACTTTACAAAAACAAAAAGGGGGAATAGGAGCTGAACACACTCCTAAAGAACGCCTGTCCTTAGCTCTCTTTACCATTAATTTTTCGAATTTGGATATTCATGGTGGCTTTGCGGCCGATAGACATGTGTCCCCTCAGCCCTCTGTGATTGGCTATGTTAAGTGGAAGGATGTTCTTACGGGCCAATGGAACGGCCCTGACCCCGTGCTGACATGGGCACGAGGATCTGTATGTGTTTTTCCCCAGGATCGTACGGAACCGTTGTGGGTCCCTGAACGCTTGACAAGAAGAGTCTCGACATCAACTGACCAGCAACAAGAGATACCACAACAATTCTGTGATGAGGATCTTCATTCTGCTACGTGCTCTGGCTCTGGTGCTGGTGCCGATGGCACAGGCGACACCAATGCGGTGGTGGGCAGTGGCACGGGTATGGCCAATGCCGATGCCGGTTCATGGTAATTCTAGTGTCCTCCCCACTCTTTTTTCAACCTCATGTGAGATGTCTGCTCCCTGTGCCTCTCCTAGAGGGGACATGGAGAGAATTTTTAATCAATCTCAAGTTAATCTAACAGGAGTTTTTTGTTTCAGACTTAAAAACGCTAATTGCATTAGCCTTAAGACCAAAAATTTGACTAACTGGGAGGACCCATTGTGGTCCAATCAGGTCTCAGGGAGCATTATCAGTGCTGTATTGAGCAAGGTAGCTTCGGGGAAGCAATCAGGCTCAGGAACCCCCGCAAACAGTAGCTCTGCTCTTAACATAACTACCTTGGCTATTATCTCCAAGGTACTAATCCCAGTGCCTCCTTCTTCTAGTAGTATTCATGATGCCACTCATTTCAAGGCCTCTCCTTACTGTTCCCCTAATCTTGGTTTCCCCCCAACATTTAGGCCTTGTCAGGATCATTCTTGGGAGAAACATCAAGTTGCTAAAGGTTTCTCCCTTTCCCCCTCTCTTAAGAGGTATGTTTATAACTTTAACAGTAGTGCCAGCTCCTCTACAGGAGTAGGTTGGTCCTGGTTTCAATGGCTGATTTCCAATGAAAAGGGGGCTTCAGCTGATATTTCTGCATTGGCTCAGTTGGTAGGAGCCAAAAGTTGGCTGACTAATGTTTCTGGTACTGTTAGGGAAAGTGAACGAGGTAATAGACTTACATCTGTTTCATTCAACTCTCTGTTGTATAATGCCACAATGCCTCCTGCAATGGTCTGTGTCCAATCCCCCTTCTTATTCCTTTTGGCTAAGGCCACCTTGTCGGGGATGCTGGATTGTTCTCATACTACCAGTCTCTTATCTGAGTGTTGGAATGGTTCCTGGACTGTAGCAGTGGTTATGAAAATTCCAACTTTTGTCCCAATCCCGGTCACTGCAGATCCTGATAAATTCCCTATTGTTGAGCTACTTAGAGTCCGCAGAGATTTTGGAATCACAGCGGCTATAGTGACAGCCGTGGCGGTATCTGCTGCTGCAGCGGTTACGGCCGGAGTGGCTATGGCCAATCAAGTACAAACTGCTGCCACCATTAATCAAGTTGTCCAACAAACTTCCACCATACTTGAATCCCAAAATACAATTAATCAACATATTTTGTCAGGGATTTTAGCTGCCAACCAAAGAATAGATTTACTCCAATCTCAGGTAGAAGAATTGGCTGACTTAGTGCTTTTGGGTTGTGTTGACCAACGTGCACATTTATGCATAACCTCTGTCAGATTTAATGATTCCAGGAATGTTTCCCGCATCATTGGTGAATATTTGGCTGGAAATTGGTCCATGGAAGCGGAAGACATGATCCAGTCTCAACTAACCCAGATAGGTGTCTTGAATAACACCCGTGTTGATCCCGTGACTTTGGGTCAATTCACCGATTGGATATCTTCTGCTTTTTCCTTTTTTAAAGAGTGGGTGGGGGTAGGCATTTTTGGTGCAATGTGTTGCTTCGGTATGTTTCTCTGTTTGTGGTTTCTTAGTTGCCTCAAGGCCCGCAATGCTCACGATAAGGCTATGATCATCCAAGCTCTTGCAGCTTTAGAAAATGGCAATTCACCTCAAGTCTGGCTTGCATATCTTAAACAGTAAATCTTTGACATGGTCGTTGCTCCCCAAGTTATTATAACATTGCACTGGGATCGGCATGTCTTTCCTCGTTATTCTCTTAGTGTTGGAAAGTCCTTGCACTCTGCCGGTCTTGCTGCCATTGCACGCAGGTGGGTTTCCACACTAATGCTTCTCTATCGCCTTAAAGTCCGTGCCTTTCTTTCAGGGTGCTGTCAACTCGTTTGTCGTTGTGTACAGCCACAGTTCAGCCTCAGCTGTCCCCCTTCGTCCACCATCGTCATGATACAGGATGCGAGGCAAGGCACTGCACTTGAGTGATCCTTGAAGTGGACCTCAAGGAGAGCATGTCCTATTGCATGCGGGTTTGAAGTCCACGCCCCGCCCCACGAAAAAGGCGTCGGCTGATATGGCTTCAGATCTGGGGAAGGGCCCTCCTTAGGACTGAGCCATACTATGCAGCCACTTCTGCACAGTGGGATAGGACCTCTACTCTCGCCTGTATTGTTTTCAGAAAACAGAAAGGGGGAACTGTGGTGAGCCGCTTCTGCAGATTATGGTCGCCATTGCAGGATGGCGCTGGCTCCACTGTGGTCTGTAACAAACAACTCCTTTTTGGGAGAGTTGGTGCATGGTTTTTCAGCACCCTGTGAGAAAGTTCCACGTGGCAGCTTTGCATTGGGGCTTGGGATGCTTTATTAAGGCTGGAAGGGGCATCCAACAAGGAAGAAGAAGAAATATCAAGGGCCTGAATAAACTGCTGAAAGAAGATTCCTGAGTTGCGTCTTCCTTGTGGGCAAGGGTTCTCGACATTTGTGGAGTGTTTACATTGTCCCTTACTTTTGGAAACTCCTCTACCACCCCCTAAGTTGTGAAAATTGAGCAGTTTTCATTGCAGATATATATTCACCGATTTTTCTAACTCTTCTCCTCTAACTGTGTCATACTTGGGGCGAAGGTAATGTCACAGCATTGTTCTGGATGAGATTGAAAAGATTTTTGTGTAGCAAATATTTGCATACACATTGGATCCATTTTTCAATTTTCCATTTGAAATACTGAATACATGACACTATCCCATACCCTACTAGCCTTTGACTATTCATCCTAATATGATGGAGAAAAATAACCTAAACAGAATACAAATACAAGCAGTTTAGAGGAGGCATGGTATATAGTTGAACTTTCCTTTTGCATGATAAACGGTAGGTGTTATAAATCTAGTCAATTTTTAATTAAAATAGTTCTCTATGTGTTTTTAAAATTAACTACTATGTGAATTCCTGTCTCCCTTTCTCTGTAGCCTATTCATCATCACATGTATTTTTATATGCACTTATAAAATCCTACCTGGTATTATAGGTACATTTTTGTGAGGTTGCTGACTTGGCAGGTACAAATTGTGAGAAGAGATCACTCCTCCTAAACGCTGTTGGAACTGAAAATTCCACCTATAGGGGAGCTTCCTAGTAGAACAACATTATACGTAAACTCATGTTCAGTAAAATAAATATTTTTACATATGTGGATGATATATATTTAAAGATGAATTTCGATTGGCATATATATTAGTACTTTTTAATGTCTGTGTGTGTGTTTTGTGTATATATGTATATGTGTATATATATATATATATATACACTCTCCAGATTTTTCAAACTATGAACTATATGTGTCTTATTTAAATTCCCTAAATTCATTCATGTTCATGGACTTAGATTTATAATCAACTTTTCACAATATTATTCTTAGAAATATTCATCCACCTTAAATACATATTTGTTTACTAGTAGTGAAAACTAACTTCAGTGAATGGTGTATACAAATCCTAATAATTCTACAGTAATTGACCCAGTCAAACATCAATGCAAGTATATTCCTATGGGACATGATATGTAATTTGATGTTTATTTTTATTCAACATTGGTACATTATTATTTCTTCAGTTTTTGCACATCATAGGATATATATTTCATCCACAAGTGAGCAAATTTATAGGCATTTGTTTCAACTTTAATCACTTCCTGCTTCAGAACACATGTATTGTCAGGGTTTCTTGACTGGATTTTTCATGAGACTTCTTTCCAAACACATTATTTTCGATTTCCATAATCACTTTAGAAGCAAAACTCACACACTCTTCATGATAAACCAAAACACTAATATTACCATTAGATGAATAACTGGTTGGAATGAATGATTGTATATCCATATAAGATTTCCTGTAATTTTTCAGATATCAATTCAAACCATTATTTAAAGTTGGAACAAGTTATATTATTTATTCACAGTATGGTCTATTCATGCTTTATCTCTATATTCATAAACACAGGGTACACCTATTTTTACCCCCAATACTAATTTATACGTCTTCAATATATTGCTCCCAGAAATGGTGGAAGAAATACTTATGTCACCTGATTTATGTATACATTTTATCACAGTAATATTCTGGACAAAAATTGTAAAGGTCACACTTATGATTCTACCAAAGCCTAAATGGAAAGTGAACATAGATTACTAAAAACATCTATTTCAAGGTTGCCTAATGCTCTCAAATGTCAATCCTATTGGTAACTACGTATTTCTTTCTTTCTAAGATTATATATTCAAACTCAACCCTGTTGAAAATGTCTAATCCTCTCACTCACTTTATACATTGCCTGATTTAGTAATGCCTCTATTGATATCTGCTTTTCTACATATTTTCCCCAGTTCATGATAGTGACTGACTCTTCATATGTGCTGACATATACATTCGCTCTCTAACTGAATCCCTATTGCTAAAGAACTTTTGGTCCAAATCATATACTCACTCTTCTTCCTAAACCTACCGACTATCTTTCAAATCCTAATGACTATCCTTTTTTGAGTGGATGTTCTCTTCTACATTCAATCTTCCAAGGTACAAGGTCCTGTGCCATTGTATATCAAATTTTCTGAGACATCTGTGCAGAACATAATTCAAAGCTAAGTATCCCAATCAAGGGCCCAATGCCCTTGTGGGTTTTAAATCATACCTAGATTTCTGTTTTCATAATTATATTTCACCTCTACATTCTTGTAAATATCACAGGTTCCCAATACAATTATTCATGGAGCAGAATGATTTCTAACCCAAATCAAACCTGTTATTAACCCTAAACATACACTGTTCCCTCAATCTCATTTTACAGAAGAGCAGGGACAGAGTTGTTCTTACAATACAGGAAAGTAGGGGACATTCAACCTGCTGAGAACCTCAAAGGTCCATGCAGAAATGATACCTGGAGAAGTTGTAGGCAGGTATGAAGGACCTAAGAGAGCAAAGGCCAATTTGCATGGCAAACAACCTGGTCAGGATGAAAGGATGTTTCTGAATCAGGCTCTCTCTTCTTATTGTGGAGAAGATGGACCAAACCAGGCCTGTGTGTAGAGCTGTTCCCGGGTGCCTATGATTGATATACCATTCTAACTTGTGAAAGTGTCAGAGAAAGTAGGGACAGCCACCATCTCACTGGACCTTTGGAAGCAATTGTTAGGACAAAGGGGTTGCCAAGGCAGTGACCTCATTCAGTTCCAAAGAAAGTGATGTACCTCATTTTCTTGGTGATGGAACTCTCTGAACTTGGTATCCAAGAAGCCAGGCACCCAGATGCATTCCCAGTCCCAGACCCAGTGGGCTCACTTGTGTGGATTTACCAAGGACAGTTAGTCTTTCTTGGTACCTACTGATGTGAGGATGGCAAAATGCCAGGAGAGCTCTTAAGAGGGACCTTTCCTGATAAAGCAGGTGGTGGCTCACCACTTTTTCCTGACAACTTCACAGTGTTGGCCAAGGAAACAAGAGAGGGTACAGGCCATTTCGGGGGAACATAGTATGGCCCACCAGTCAGAGGACACACCGGATAGTCAAAGACTTACTTGGGGGAAGGAGGTGCCTTTGTGAGTGTGGGTTTGTTGTTTTCTCTCATGTTCTGAGAATAGGTAGGAAAGGCGGTTTTTTTTTGTTTGTTTGTTTGTTTGTTTGTTTGTTTGTTTGTTTGGAGTGAACTGTTTCTAGTAAGTCGTTTGACAAGGTGAGTGTTTCTATGTCTGTGTATCCCACTGTGTCCGTGGTTGTAGACACGAGAAAAGACAATGCAACAATGGATGTGTCCTGTCTACTAGAAAACTTCCCAGAATTCATCCTGTCTAACTTATGAATGGAGTGTGGCTTTCCTAATGGATGGGCAAAACCTACTACCTTCCTAAGTCCCATTTTTTCTTCCTGAATTCTGGCCAATCTCCAGAATAGGATCATGGATTTGTGTCCAAGATAGGTGCCAACTCCAACGTCTGTGACATGGCCTTGTACTGGATAGCTGAATGGAATGGCCAGTATCTCAGAAAACTCAGATATCAGTGTGACTAGGAAACTCTCAGTGGAGAAACCCTGCTTTGGGTCATTTGCTAACCTATTGTTCTGTTGCCCTGAATTTCAGGAACGTCTTTGCCTCAGGCCACCCCTTTATGAACCCTGAAGAAAACAGTTTTCAAATGTAAATGAATGGGCATCACCTTGGATTCTTTGCTTAATTTCTTTGGAATAGGATGTGTCTGAATCAGCCTCTTGGCCCTGTGTGAGGCTGTGGCTTATATTCTCAGCACCTGATGGATCTAAAGAAAGATTCCATGTGTGCATCCAAAACCAAAATGGCAAAATGTTCAGTCATTGTGAATGAATTCTATTGCCTTCCTCTGTTAGGTTCCTGAAATCCATCAAGTGAGAATAGGGATCCTTTGGATCAAATGAGTTCCTCAAATCTCTGCAGAAGGGCTTGTCTTTTCTCCTGATTCCAATTCACATAAAGAATCTAAACCCCACAGTCAGAAGGCCTCAAATTGGAGAAGCGGAGCAGTATTAAGGGCAGGAATATTTGATCACTCCGGTTTCACAGGAAGGGTTTCCAGCCCACCCTGACTTTAGCCAAATGTGGGACATGGAGCTTATTTTGGACACTCTTTGGAATGTGCCCCACATGGAAAGCTCCAACCAGAGGTTATGATGAGTGTCTACATGGAAGAAGATGGAAGCCATGTGGGAGTGTTTTGGTTTTAATTGTGGTCATTTGTTTGGCGGTGTGGAGAGATGACTGGGTCAACCTGGGCTTGAACTCTGGTGTGATTCCCCTTAGAGACTGCGTTCTGGAACTGACTCAGAGAAGTATTGTCATAAATTGTGTTGGGATTTTATGAGGCCACGCATGAGAGTCGCCCTTGGAAACAGAGAGCTTGGCCCAGGGTGGCTTTCCTCAGAGTACTGAGAATCTCAGCCAGGATATCACAGGATTTTATTCTTTAATACTTGGCAGCAATAGTTGAGAGTCAAAACACACATGGAACTCATATTGGAGAACTCAATGGGCCTGGCATCATGTGACCTTTTGTCCACTCTTTTGGAAGCCTTGCATGTGAGAGTTCTCCAGAGCTTTCTTTGAAATGAACTTCCTCAACTTTTAATGGTTCC
The DNA here is from genome assembly GCF_048772815.1 of Callospermophilus lateralis. Classification (NCBI taxonomy): domain Eukaryota; kingdom Metazoa; phylum Chordata; class Mammalia; order Rodentia; family Sciuridae; genus Callospermophilus; species Callospermophilus lateralis. Next base: position 1,124,191 of record NW_027512722.1, on the reverse strand, counting down.
TGAATGAATTGAAACCCACAGTGCCTCCAACTTCATCCTTGAAAAATGGCTACATAAATACCATGAAATTTTTGAAATTCCCATGACCTGGTTGCACTGGAGAACCTTTGGATGTTCTGTTGCTGATCATGAGTGTACCAGACCGTGCCTTGTTTGACTGGGTTTCATGAAAATGGTGTAGAACAGAGATGCCAGTATATTGAAGCCTGCAGAGTAGTGGGCCAAGAGCTGTGGTGTGCAGGTGTGTGAAAAAATATCTGTGGTTGAGACATGTGGATCTCCCATTGACTTCCAAATAGCTTGTAGCTGACATGGTGCAGCCAGCAGGCTCTTTCTTGTAAAGGCATCTTTTTATATGGAGAGGTTTCAGGGCAATCTTCAGAATAGGGTTGCTATGGTCAAGGAGAAAGCTATGTGGGATAGAAGCCTGTTTGGTGCATTCTCCTGCAGACCCTGACAAACCACATGTGACATAACTCCCTCCAACACTGTGTCCCAGATGAACTCCTTGTATTTCATGAAGCAAATACCAAACTCCCAGTGCAGGAGCAAGAAACACCATGGAAAGTGGAGGATGACCAAATGGCTTCACAGTCCACACGGGGAGACACTTACCAACAGTGGCCACAGTTTACATACAAATGGAGAATTCGGCACTGCTGTCTCATGTTCATTGGACATAGATGCAGGGTCAGCTTTGATGTTCTCACTACAAAGGAACATAGTTTCTGACAAGCTCCTGAGAACAACAAATATTTCAAGTGTCCAACCACAGAGGCAGTTTCTCAAGAAGTATTATTCCGGCAGAGCTCCATGTACGTGGAGTGTTTACCCTGTCCCTTAGTTTTGGAAATTCCTCTACCACCTCCAAGGTTGTGAACTCCTGATTATTTTCCATTGCAGGTATGTATTCACATATTTTCTAACTATTTTCCTCTAATTGTGTCTTACTTGGAGTGAAGGTAATGTAAAGGCATTTTTCTGGATGAGAGTAGGAAGATTTTTGTGTAGCACATATTTGCATACACATTGGATACATTTTCCTATTTTCCATTCGACATACTGAATCCCTGACAATAACCCATACCCAACTAGACTCTTACTGAAAATCCTAATATGATGGAGAAAAATAACCCAAACAGAATAGAAATACAAGCAGTTCAGTGAATGTATCACATATATTTGAACTTGCCTTTTGCATAACAAATTGTAGGTGTTTCAAATCTTGTCGATTTTAATTGATATAGTTCTCCATGAGTTTTTAAAGTTAACAACTATGTGAATTTCTGTCTCCCTTTCTCTGTAGCCTATTCAGCACATGTATTTTTATATGCACATATAGAATCCTACCTGGTATCACAAGTACATTATTGTGAGTGCATGCATTGGCAGATACAAATTGTGAGAAGAGATCACCCCTCCTAAACACTTTTGGAATTTAAAATTCAACCTATGGGTGACCTTCCTTGTGGAATATTATACATAAATCCATTTTCATTAAAATATAAATTTTTCCATCTCTGGAGGATATATATTTCATGATGAATTTCGATTGGCATATATATTGCTACATTTTAATGTCTCTGTGTGTGTGTTTTGTATATATATATATATATATATATATATATATATATATATACTGTCCAGATTTTTCAAAATATGAAATATATTTGTCTTATATACACTCCCTGAATTCATTCATGTTCATGTATGTGGATTTATAATCAACTTTTCACAAGATTTTTCTCAGAAATATTCATCCACGTGAAATACATGTTTGTTTCCTAGTACAAAAAACTCACTACAGTGAATGGTGGTTACAGATCCTAATATTGCTACACTAACTGACTCAGTTTAACATCAATGCAAGTAGATTCCTATGGGACATGGTGTGTATTTTGAGGTTCATTTTCATTCAACACTAGTATATTACTATTTCTTAAGTTTTTGAACATCATAATATATATATTTCATCCACAAGTTCAAAAATTTATAGGCATTTGTTTCAGTTTCCATCATTTCCTGCTTCAGAACACATGATTTCCTCCAGGTTTCTTGACTGGCCTTTTCATGAAACTTCTTTCCAAACACATTATTTTCGATTTTCATAGTCAATTTTAAAGCAAACCTCACACACTCTTCATGATAAAGCATAACCCTAAAATTACCATTAGATGTATAACTGGTTGTAATGAATGGATGTATATCAATATAAAATTTCCTGTATATTTTCAGATATCAATTCAATCCATTATTTAAAGTTGGAGCCAGTTATATTATTTATTCACAGTATGGTCTATTCATGCATTTTCTCTATATTCAGAGACACAGGGCACACCTATTTTTACTCCCAAAATTAATTTATATGTCTTCAAAAACTTGTTTGCAGAAATGGTGGAAGAAATACTCATGTTCCCTGATGTACATATACATTTTATCACAGTAATATTCAGGACACAAAATGCAAAGTCACATTTATGATTGTACCAAATCCTAAATGGAAAGTGAGCATGGATTACAAAAATCATCCACCTCCAGGTTGCCTAATGCTCTCAATTGTAAATCCTATTTGTGACTATATATTTGTTTCCTCCTAAGATTATATACTCAACCTCAAGCCTGTTGAAAATGTCTAATCCAATCACTCACTTTATTCTTTTCCTGATTTCCTAATATCTCTATTGATATCTACTTTCCTACATATTTTCCCCAGTTCATCTTTGTGACTGACTCTTCACATGTTCTGACATTTACATTCACTCTCTACTCGAAACCCTCTTGCGAAAGAACTTATGGTCCAAATCATTTACTCACTCTTCTTCCTAAACCTACGGACGATCATCCTAATCCTACTGACTATCTTTTTTTGACTGGATGTTCTCTTCTACATTCAATTATCCAAGGTACAAGGTCCTATGCCATTGTATATGGATTTATCTGAGATAACTGTGCGGAACATAATTCAAAGATAAGTATCCAACTCAAGGGTCCAATTTGCCCTTCAGGGCTTCAAATCTTACTTAGATTTCTGTTTTCATAATTATATTTCCCCTTTCTTGTAAATATCACAGGTTTCAAGTACCATTATTCATCCCACAGAATGATTCCTAACTCAAATTGAACATGCTATTAACCCTAAACATACACTGTTCCCTCAATCTAACTTTACAGAAGAGCAGGATCAGAGTTGGTCTTACAAAAGAGGAATGTAGGGGATCTTCCACCTGCTGAGAACCTCAAAGGTCCATGCAGAAATAATCCCTGGAGAAGTTGTAGGCAGCCATGAAGAACCTGAGAGAGCACAAGTCATCTTCCATGGCAAACATCCTGGTCAGGATGAAGGTTTGTGTCTGAATCAGCCTTTCTCTTCTTAATGTAGAGAAGATGGACTAAACCAGGCCTGTGTGGAGAGATGTTCCTGGGTGCCTATGGTTGATATATCATCCTAACTTGTGAAAGTGTCACAGGAAGTAGGGGTAGCCTCCATCTATTGGGACCGTTGAATGGAACTGTTAGGACAAAGTGGTCGCCAAGGTAGTGACCTCATTCTGTTCCTGAATGAAGTGACCTACCTCACTTTCTTGGTGATGGAACTATCTGAACTTGGGATCCAGGAATCCAGGCACCCAGAGCGAGTCCCAGTCCCAGTTCCAGTGGGCTCAGTTTTTTGAAATAACCAAGGACAGTGTCAGTCTTCCTTGGTACCTACTTATGTGAGGATTGCCAAATGCCAGCAGCGCTCTGAAGAGTGTACTTTTTCAGAAAGCATGTAGTTGTTCATCGCTTGCTCCTCACAACTCCTCAGAGTTGGCCAAGGAGACCAGATCTGAGACAGGACAAGCCATTTCGGGAAAACATAGTAGGGCCCACGAGTCATTGGACACTCCTGATGGTCACAGACCTATTTGTGAAAACGAGGTGCCTTTGTGGGTGTGGGTGTGAGTTTGTGATTTTGTCTCATGTTCTGAGAATAGGTAGGAAAGGTGGTTTGTTTGGTTTGGAGTGGACTGTGTCTGGTAAGTCCTTTGTGGAGCCGAGTGTTTCTATGTGTGTCCATCTCTCTGTGACCTTGGTTGTAGATATTAGAAAAGAGAATGCATCAATGAATGTGTCCTGTGTAGTAGAAATCTTCCCAGAATTCATCCTACCCAATTTATGAAAGGAATTCAGCTTGCCTTATGGATGGGCAATGCGTACTATCTTCCTAAGTTTCTCTTTTCTTCCTGAATTTTGCCACTCTCCAGAATAGGATCATGGTTTTGTGTCCAAATTATTTACCACCTCCAATCTCTGTGACATAGCCATGTACTGGATAGCTGAAGGGAATTGGAGCATCTCAGAAAACCCAGATATCAATGTGACCAGGAAAGTCTCAGTGGGGAAACCCTGATTTGGGCCTATTGCTTACCTATTCTTCTGTTGCCCTTAATGTCAGGAAGGCCTTTGCCTCTGGCCACACCTTTGTGAAGCCTGAACAAAACAGTTTTCAAATGGAAATGAATGGACATCACCTGTGGCTCTTTGCTTAATTGCTTAGGAAAGGGATGTGTCTGAATCAGCCACTTGGCCCTGTGTGAGGCTTTGGCTTAGATTCTCAGCACCTGATGGATCTAAAGAAAGATCCCATGTTTGCATCCATAACCAAAATGCCAAAAAGTGCAGTAATTGTGGATGAAGTCTCTCGCCTTCCTCTGTAAGGTTCCTGACCTCCATCAAGTGAGAATAGGGATCCTTTGGGTCAAATGAGCTCTTCAAATCCCTGCAGAGTCTAGCCCATAGTTGCTTGTGTTGTCTCATGACTCCAAATCACATACATAATCAATACATGACAGTGAGTAGCCTTCAAATTGGAGAAGCACAGCAGTATTTAGGGCAGGCCTATTTGATCACTCCTGTTTCACAGGAAGTGTTTCCAGGCCACCCAGACTTTAGGCAAATGAGGGGCAAGGAAGTCTATTTTGGACACTGTCTTGTGCTGCACCCCTCATGGAAACATACAGCCAGAGGTTATGATGAATGTCTATATCGATAAAGATGAGGGTCATGTGGGAGTGTTTTGGTTTAAATTGTGGTCATTTGTGTGGCAGTTGGAAGAGATGACTGGGTCCACCTGCTCTTGAACTTTGGTGTGATTTCCCTTAGAGACTGAGTTCTGGAACTAACCTCAGAGAAGTATTGCCATGAATTGTGTTGGCATTTAAGGAGGCCATGCATGAGAGTCACCCTTGGAACCTGATATCTAGGCCCAGGTGGCTTTCCAGAGAGCACTGGAAATCTCAGCCGGAATATCACATGATTTTATTCTGAAAAACTTGGCAGCCATAGTTGAGAGTCAAAACACACATGGACCTCACATTGTAGACCTCAACAGCGCTGGCTTCATTTGACCTTTTGGACACTCTTTGGGAAACCTTGCCTGTTATCATTCTCCAGAGCTTTCATTGAAATGAGCTTCCTCACCATTTAATGGTTGCTGAATGAATTGAAACCCACAGTGCCTCCAACTTCATCCTTGAAAAATGGCTAGATAAATAAAATGAAATTTTTGAAATTCCCATGACCAGGTGGCACTGGAGAACCTTTGGATGTCCTGTTGCTGATCAAGAGTGTACCAGACAGTTCCTTGATTGACTGGGTTTCATGAAAATAGTGTAGAAGAGAGATGCCATTAAGTTAGAGCCTGCAGAGTAGTGGGCCTAGAAAGTGGTGTGCAGTTGTGTGATAATACATTTGTGTTTTGGCCATGTAGATCTGCCATTGGCTTCCAAATTGCTTGTGACTGACATGGTGCAGGCAGGAGACCCGTATATGTAAAAGCATGTTTTTATATGGAGAGGTTTCAGGGCAATGTTAAGAATCAAGTTTCTATGCACAAGTTGGCAAGCTATGTGGGAAAGAAGCCTGGTTGGTACATTCTCCTGCAGACCCTGACCCACGGCAAGTGACAGAACTCCGTCTAGCACTGTGTCCCTGTTGAACTTCTTGTATTTTGTGAAGGAAATACCAAACTCCCAGTGCAGCAGCAAAAAACACCACGAAAAGTGGAGGATGACCAAATGGTTCCACAGTCCCCACGGAGAGACACTTAGACCCATGTGGCCACTGTTTACCTACAAAGAGTGAATTCAGAACTGCTGCCTCAAGTTTACTGGAAAATAAGAAACCATATCCTTCAGGTCACATAGATGTAGACCCAGCTTTGATGGTCCCACTACAAAGAAAGCTAAAGCTCCTGAAAATAACATATATTTCAAGTGCCAAACCTCAGAGGAAGTTTCTCAAGATGTCTTTAGGCTAGCAGACATCCATGTTTGAGGAGTGTTTACCATGTCCCTTACTTTTGGAAACTCCTCTACCACCTCCTAGGTTGTGAACTCCCGAGAATTTTCCATTCCAGATATGTATTCACAGATTTTCTAACACCACTGTTCTAACTGTGACTTACTTCAGACGAAGGGAATGTCAAAGCTTTGTTCTGGATGAGAGTGGGATGATTTTTGTGTAGCACATATTTGCATACACATTGGATTCATTATCGTATTTTCCATTTGAAATATTGAATCCCAGACAGTAACCCATAACAAACTAGACTCTGACTACTAATCCTAATATGATGCAGTAAAATAACCCAAACAGAATAGAAATGCAAGCAGTTCAGTGGAGGCATGGTGTAGAGTTGGACTTGCCTTTTGCATAAAAAAGGGTAGGTGTTATAAATATAGTCAATTTTCTGTTGAAATAGTTCTCCATGTGTTTTTAATGTTAACAAATATGTGAATTCCTGTCTCCCTCTCTCTGTAGCCTATTCAGCACATGCATTTTTATATACACATATAGAATACTACCTGGTATCACACGTACATTTTTGTGAGGTGGCTGACGTGGCAGATACAAATTGTGAGAAGAGATCACTCCTCCTAAATGCTGTTGGAACTGAAAATTCAATGTATGGGTAAACTTGCTAGTTCAACAACATTATGCATAAATCTATCTTCAATAAAATGAGTATTTTTGGATCTGTGGATGATATATATTTCATGGTGAATTTCGATTGATATATATATATATATTGCTATTTTTAATGTCTCAGTGTGTGTGTGTGTGTGTGTGTGTGTATACACACACACTCTCCAGATTTTTCAAAATATGAAATGTATGAGTCTTATTATATACTCCCTAAATTAATTAATATTCATATATGTGGATTTATAATCAACTTTTCACAAGATTATTCTCAGAGATATTCATCCACCTGAAATACATATTTCTTTCCTAGTACTGAAAACTAACTTGAGTGAATGGTGCATACAAATCCTAATATTTCTACAGTAACTGACCCAGTTTAACATCAATTCAAGTAGATTCCTATGGGACATGATGTGTATTTAACGGTAATTTTTGTCAACACTGGTATATTACTATTTCTTCAATTAATGCACATCATAGGATATATATTTGATCTACAAGTTAGCAAATATTTAGGCATTTGTTTCACTTTCAATCACTTCCTGCTTCAGAACACATGTACACTTCCGGGTTTCTTGACTGGTCTTTTCATGAGACTTCTTTCCAAACACATTATTTTCAATTTCCATAATCACTTTTGAAGCAATACTCACACACTCTTCATGAGAATACATAACCCTAATATTACAATTAGATATATAACAGGTAGGATTAAATGTATTATATCAATATAAGATTTTCTGTATATTTTCAGATATCAATTCAATCCATTATTTAAAGTTGGAACCAGTTATATTATTTATTCACAGTATTGTCTATTCATGCATTATCTCTATATTCAGAGACACATGGTTCACCTATTTCTATCCCCAATACTAATTCATACATCTTCATTATATTGCTCCCAGAAATGGTGGAAGAAATACTCCTGTCACCTGATCTACATATACATTTTATTACAGTAATATTCTGGACACACAAAGGAAAGTTCACACTTATGATTGTACCAATGTAAAGGTCGGCCAAGCATTGGAGGAAGAAACCGGGAAGAGACTGTCTCATGAAACAGCAAAGGGCTTTTTGGGGGTCCAGCATGCTGGGGCTCAGAGCTCACTTGAATAGAGAAGAGAGCCCTGAGAACATCTTAAGCAGAGCTTATGTACTTTACTTGGTGAGGGCAGGGAGGAAAATTTATTGATTGGTCAGGTCGAGTGAGTGGTTTGCGTGCCAATGGGAGAGGGAGTACATTCTGCAGTTTGGCAGTTTGGGATAGCACATTCTGGGAACAAGATTAGCAAACAGTTCTCAAGATTTCAACAGTGTTTTGTTAAGCATACAGAAAAACAGGTATTACAAGTACCTATTTTATTAACCTTTCATTCCCCACTTCTCATTCTGGTTACTTTTAATCATAAAAGTGATCATTGGGGGGTCTCTGATTTTATGTCTCCTAGTGAGGTATATTGTTGTCTGATTACCATAAGTTTAACTTATCCAATTTGAGCTTGTAGAAAAGAAACTACACGGTTGAGCAAACAGGTTCCTACAATTAGCATTAATATGAGGATTGTTAATGGACTGGCCAGGGTTGATAAAAGCGTAGGTAACCAGGGGGACTATGTGAACAAAGACACAAACCAACCTTTATGTGCCCCTCTCCTTTGTTGATGCTCTTCAAGGCATCTTTTTAACTTACTCATAAATTTTTTTACAACTCCAGTATGGTCGGCATAAAAACAACATTCTTCCCTCAATGCAGCACAAAGGCCCTCTTCTCTCATGAAGAGGAGGTCCATCCCTCGCCTGTTCTGTAAAACAAATTCAGAGAGAGAGGTTTAAGAGAATGGTCTGAGAATGAGAAAGGAGAGATGTAAAAGAATAATGGGAAAGGGGTTTGGGATTTTCCAGGCAACAAAATGTTGAGCAGTAGAACACGTAGAGCAGAGGAGAAGACAGGAGTGAGTATCCCAAAAAGCCTGTGAGCGATGTTAAATTTTTAGTAACCTGTTTTCACTGATGACAAAAAAAAACTTTAAAGGCCATTTTCATTACATCTTGGATAGGGTGTTGAGGGCTCTCCTTAGCTTTTTGAGCTTTGGTTTAGTTGGTAAGAGGACTTGATGGGACCTGGTGAGGGCACTGACAGGAGAAGAGAGGAGTGAGTGGGTGGATGGGTACCTTAGTACTTGTTACCTCAGTAAGGGGGCAATGGTCTAAGAGCCGGCAGAGGCTTCGGTTTTTGATCTAGTAATTGGAGGGGAGAAATCAGGTTGCTTATGTGGGAGTGACAGCAGAGAGTCTGGAGCAGAAAGCAGAGGGTGAGGATCTATTAGAGAAGCATAGTTCAGGATGTGAGTGAAGGAGGGAAAAGGCCTCCACATAGGGGAATTTCCTTCCACCATTTGAGCACTTGCTGAAGTCAAAAAGGTCATGCAGAATTTGAGCATCTAGAGACCCCTCTGGGGGCCATCGGTTTTGGTTGTCTAATTGGTAATATGCCCAATGCTGAGTACTGAATTTGATGAGGAGTTTGGGTTCCACCAGGCAGCCCCTGTATGCTTACATCCCATGACTTACAGAAGAAGTCGGCTTTTCCCCCACACGGCCCTGGCTCTTTGTGGGTTTGGTAGTCCGCTGAGCAAACATAGTAATCTGGGCTAGCCAACCTGTATCTGGCTCACGTGTCCCTACATCCATAATGTTTGTTTCCATTACGTATGGCACGGAAAAGATTTAATGGAATTTTAGTGGGATCCCCTTCATCAGGGATATCCCAATAGGAAAGACCTATAGCCAGCTGACAAATGTCTGGGTAGAGAGATGGCCACCAGGTCCCTAAGGGGGCTGTATGCAAGATAGAGCATACTTCTAGTACAGTATGATTTGTGATCAGCCATCGCTGCTGAACAGGCTGATGAGGTTTAGGACTACTATTGGCCAAGGGGAGAGTCTATAGCCTTATGCACATGGCGAATACACAATTTGAAAGGATTACCAGTCATTTCTATTTTCCAGCCAGAGTCTGGACAGGGCGCAGGCTTGAGATGAGAGGCATGGATCCCGGAAGTGATTCCCTCTACCTTTACCACTGTAGGTGTTATAAGTAGCACCTGGTATGGTCCTTTCCAGCGGGGTTCCAGGGATGACACCTGATGTCGTCCTATGTAGATGAAGTCTCTTACTTGATATTGATATGGAGTCCCCTCGTCCCCAGGTTGGTAGGTAGTGGCCAGCTGTTTCCACAGATATCACTGTCTTCTTTCAAGAACTTTAACTCTGTCAACTCAGGAGGTGCGGAAGGGATCATTAGGTCTTAGAGTTGGGGTTATGTCCCTTACTGGAGGAGGGACCATAGAGAATTTCATAGCGCGTGAGATTACACAAAGAAACAGAGGGAGTATGAGTATTTCTTGCATGAAACAGTGCATAAGGCAGGAGCATAGTCCAAGTTTTTATGCTGATATCTAAGCTTAATTTTGTTAAGGTCTCTTTAATGCTTCTATTTATTTATTTTACCTGTCCTGAGCTCTGGGGTCTATAAGCACATTGTAACTTCCAATTAATCCCCAGGGTCCTGGCTAACCCCTGACTTACAAGGCCATGAACGCCAATCCATTTTCAGACCCTATTACCTTAGGCAGTCCGTATCTTGGAAAATTATCTTTCAGGATCTTCTTGATCACAATTTGTGCCTTTTTTTTTTTTGTGGGAAGGCTTCAATCCATCCTGAAAATGTACCTACAAAAACTTGGAGATATTTAAGTCCATACCATGCTGGCTTAATTTCAGTAAAGTCCACTTCCAAGAATTGTCCTGGTCTGGATCTTTGTAGGTGGTTAACTGCAAGAAACTTGGAAGGGTAAGCATTAACCAATTGACAGGCCTGACAGGCTTTTGTTACTTGTTCAGTTATTTCCTTTCGCTCTGAGTTGGTTAGTGGAAAACTGTTCTTTATTCTTCAGGAATGCCTGAAGTTTCTTTGAACCAATGTGAGTGAGTTGATGTACATTTTTAACGTACCATAGGGCTTTCTGAAAATGCACGCTGGGCTCAGTGAAGTTGAGGATTTCAGTTTCAGTGTCATTAGATGTTGTCAAAAGGTTGCTGGTGCTCAGGGGTCCATTAGAATTGGGCATCTCCTTTTAACAGCGGGTATAAAGGAGCAGCTAAGGACGCAAACCCGCGTATCCATAACCTGCAAAAGCCAGCAGTCCCAAGAAACTCTCTGAATTGTCTGCTATTAGATGGGGGTGGTATATGCTCAATGGTTTCTTTTCTGGGCTCAGTGAGCCATCGTTTACTGCCCCTAAGGGAATATCCCAGGAAGATTACTTCTTTCTGGCAAATTTGGACCTATTTGGCAGAAGCACTATACCCGAGTTGAGCAAGCTCGGAAAATAGTGCTTGGGTCCCAGACTCACAGTTTTCCTTGTGTTGGCTGCCAGTAGCAGGTCATCCACATATTGAAGCAGGGTGTCTTCAGGGTGCGTAGTTCTGAAGTTGTTGAGATCTCTGGGGAGGGCTTCATCAAAGAGAGTGGGGGAAATTTTGAACCCCTGTGGGAATCTAGTCCAAGTTAGTTGACCAGACGTTCTGGTTTCTGGGTCTACCCACTCGAAAGCAAATAGCAAATGACTATCTTTATGCAGACACAAGCAAAAGAAAGCATTTTTTTAAAGTACAGAACAGTATAGCAATTCCGCTCAGGGTTCAGAGTGCTAGGCAGATTGTACAGATAAGGTACCGTGGGGTGAATGTTCTGCACTCTGTTGTTGATCTCTCTTAGGTCTTGAAGGAAGCGATAGACCCCAGTTCCTGGATTTTTTTACTGGTACCAGGGGTGTGTTCCAGTTTGAATGACTGGGCCTTAGGACCCCTAAGGCCAGATATTTCTGAATACAGGGCCTTATCCCATCTTTAGCTTTCTTGCTCAGAGGATATTTTGTGACATTGATTGGGTGGGCTGTAGTTATTAACCCCACTGTTATTGGAGGTTGTTTCATGGCTAGGCGTAACTCAGCAGTTTTTTCCTAGGCATCTGCAAAATCTGTTATCCATTTCTGGGGTAGCTTGCCTGTTTGATCAGTCTTGGGGGGGTGACGAGTTGATGTTCATCTTCTACTGACATAGTTAAAGCCGTGACTATAGGAGTTTCTACTGAAGGTTTTAGAAATTTCACTTGGGGGCCTTCAGGGATAAAAGTTATTCTGGCCTGGAGCTTGTTGAGCAGATCTCTGCCCATCAATGGGGGGGGCATTCTGGGATTACTAGAAAGGAGTGATGGATTTTTCCTTTCCCCAGGACCATGGTCCTCTTAGTTGTCTAAGCAACAAATTTACTGCCATTAGGCCCTTGAACTAGAGTCATTTTATTTGATAGATGGCCCAATGGTGTCTTTAGGGCTGAGTATACTGCCCCTGTGTCCAATTCAAAATTTACTCACTGCCGGCAAGTTCTTTGAGTTCTTTTGGCAGGGCCAGCTTCCTCCAGGGAAGGAGGGGCTGTGTGTGCCACGGGGTAGTCATCTGGAGAGAGCTGGGATGGCCTAGATTCCTCCAATGGTGGAGAGTCTGAGTCACCAGCAGGGGAATCACTTAGAGGGAGTTGGGGGTTGGGGGACGAGGACAGGGCATAAGGAGGGGGAGGAGAGTCCAGTAGAGTCTTGAGACTCAGGGAGAACAGAGGGTGGACGAGGAGGAGCAGAGGGTTTGAGAGATACAATCATGGGGGAAGCAGTAGGAGCGGGGGCAGGTTCAAGGAAAGGTTTCACCCATGGAGAAGGAGATTTGCAGAGGTCCTGATAAGTTAAGATATATTGCTGTTGATCTGGATGGCTAAGTGGCCCTGGCTGAAAGACAATATCTCTGAGTTTTTAAATTAGTGAGAAGTAGAAACATCCTTCTGGGGGCCATCCGACTCCGAAGGTGGGTCATTCTGAGGCACAGAGTGTCTACCAGGTCCGGCGTTTTACTGAAAAAGAAAGATTCTGAGCCCTTAAGCAGACTTTGGTCCACTGATCAAGGGTCAGGGACAGAGGCATTGAAGTGCTCTGTCCCATATGAAAGATACACAAACAGTGAAACCAACGACACACGACACAGAAAAGACAAGACAATAAAGACAGGCAATGGACGTCCAGTACTGAGACCAGGACAGAGTAGCCGGCAAAACCTGATGGGCGGGCAATACCAAATCCAAAACAAAATATCACTGAGTCGAGGAGACTATTGTTACTCGATTTCCCGAGACCTCCAGGGCGTCCCCCAGAGACATGACCTGTGGCTCTGTGACACGTCTGTCAGCCACCCTCAGAGAGAGCTCATGCTCATCACCGATAGCCATTATGCCCATCCCTAACCTGAAACCTGAAACCAGAAAGAGGCACCTTACTCACCCTGAGAGGAGCCCATTGTCTGTCTTTCATCCACCACTGCTGGATCTCCCTGCGGCCCTCAGATGTAAAGTTCGGGCGAGCATTGGAGGAAGAGACTACCAAGAGACTGTCTCATGCAACAGCCAAGGGTCCAGAATTCTGGGACTCAGAGCTCACTTGAATAGAGCAGAGAGCCCTGAGAACAGCTTAAGCAGAGCTTATATACTTTCCTTGGAGAGGGCAGGGAGGAAAGTTTATGGATGGGTCAGGGCGAGTGGGCGGTTTGCGTGTAAACGGGAGAGGGAATACATTCTACAGTTTGGCAGTTCGGGACAGGACATTCTGGAAACAAGATTAGCAAAAAGTTTTCAAGATTTCAACAGTGTTTTGTTAAGCATACAGAAAAACAGAAAGTGACAACTACCTATTTTATGTAATTTCACCAAAGCCTAAATGTAAAATGAGCATGGATTACTAAAAACATTTTTGTCCAGGTTGCCTAATGCTCACAAATGTCAATTCTCTTCGTGACTACATATTTGTTTCTTCCTAAGATTATATATTCAAACTCAACCCTGTTGAAAATGCCTAATCCTATGACTCACTTAATACTTTGCCTGATTTCATAATGTCTCTATTGATATCTGCTTTCCTACATATTTTTCCCAGTTCATCATTGTGACTGACTCTTCACATGGAATGACATTAACATTCACTCTCTAACTGAAACTCTATTGATAAAGAACTTTGGTCCAAATCCTATACTCACTCTTCTTTCTAAACCTACCGACTATCTTCCTAATCCTAACAACTATCCCTTTTTGACTGGAGGTTCTCTTTGACATTCAATCATCCAAGGTACAACGTCCTATGCCATTGTATATCGATTTATCTGAGACATCTGTGCAGAAAGTATTTCAATGCTAAGTATCCCAATCAAGGGCCCAATTCTCTTCTGGGCTTCAAATCTTACCTAGATTTCTGTTTTTCATACTTGAATCATACGTCTATATTCTTATAAATATCACAGATTCCCAGTACCATTATTCATCCCACAGAATGATTCCTAACCCAAATCAAACCTGATATTAACCCTAACTACACAGTGTTCCCTCAATCTAACTTTAGAGAAGAGCAGGGACAGAGCTGATCTTAAAATACAGAAATGTAGGGGATCTTCCACCTGCTGAGAACCTCAGAGGTCCATGCAGAAAGGATCCCTGAAGAAGATGTAGGCAGCTATGATGGACGTGAGAGAGCAAAAGTCATCTTCCATGGCAAAAAACCTGGTCAGGATGAAGGGAAGTGTATGAATCAGCCTCTCTCTACTTAATGTAGAGAAGATGGACCAAACCATGCCTTTGTGCAGAGCTGTTCTTTGGTGCCTATGAATGATATATCATTCTAACTTGTGAAAGTGTCACAGGAAGTAGGGGCAGCCTCCAGCTCATGGAACACTTGGAAGCAACTGTTAGAACAAAGTGTTTGGCAAGGCAGTGACCTCATTCAGTTCCTAAAGGAAGTGACCTACCTCACTTCCTTGGTAATGGAACTCTCTAAACTTGGGATCCAGGAAGCCAGGTACCCAGAGCCAATCCCAGTCCCAGTCCCAGTGGGCTCACTTGTTTTGTGTTACTAAGGACAGAGTCACTCTTCCTTGGTACCTACTGATGTGAGGATGGCCAAATGCCAGGGTCATTCTTGAGAAAGCAGGTAGTGTCTCACCACAGGCTCCTGACAACCTCACACAGTTGGCCGAGGAGACCAGATCTGAGAATGGATAGTCCATTTCAGGGGAACATAGTATGACCCACCAGTCAGAGGACACTCCGGATAGTCACAGACCTACTTGGGGGAAGAAGGTGCCTTTTTGCGTGTGGGTGTGAGTTTGTGGTTTTTTCTCATGTTCTGAGAATAGGTAGAAAAGGCGGTTTGTTTGGTTTGGAGTGGACTTTTTCTAGTAAGTTGTTTGATAAGGCGAGTGTTTCTATGTCTGTGTATCCCACTTTGTCCGTGGTTGTAGACATTAGAAAAGAGAATGCATCAATGGATGTGTCCTGTCTAGTAGAAAGCTTCCCAGCATTCATTCTGCCCAATTTGTGAATGGACTTTGACTCGCCTTATGGATGGGCAATGCCTACTATCTTACTACCTTGCTGTTTTCTTCCTGAATTCTGGCCACTCTTGAGACTAGGCTCATGGTTTTGTGTCCAAGATATGTATCACCTCCAAGCTCTGTGATATGGCCATGTACATGATAACTGAAGGGAATTGGAGGATCTCAGAAAACTCAGATATGAATGTGACCAGTAAAGTCTCAGTGGAGAATCCTTGCTTTGGGCCATTTGCTTACCTATTGTTCCATTGCCCTGAATGTCAGGAAGGTCTTTGCCTCAGGCCACCCCTTTGTGAGGCCTGAACAAAACAGTTTTCAAATGGAAATGAATTGGCATCACCTGTGGCTCTTTGCTTAATTGCTTTGGAAAGGGATGTTTCTTAATCAGCCTCTTGGTCCTGTGTGAGGCTGTGGCTTAGATTCTCAGCACCTGATGGATCTAAAGAAAGATTCCCTGTGTGCTACAAAACCAAAATGGTCAAAATAGCAGTCATTGTGTATGAAGATTCTCGCCATCTTCTGTAATATTTCTGACATCCATCAAGTGAAAATAGGGATCCTTTGGGACAAATGAGTTCTTCAAATGCCTGCAGAGGCTAGACCATAGATGCTTGGGTTTTCTCATGACTCCAATTCACATAAAGAATCTATAACTGGCAGTCATTAGGCCTCAAATTGGAGAAGTGAAGCCATAATAAGGGCAGGCCTATTTGATCACTCGTGGTTCACAGGAAGGGTGTTCAGGCCACACTGACATTAGGGAAAATAGGGGCAAGGGAGCATATTTTGGACACTGTCTTGGACTGCGCCCCTTATGAAAAACTCCAGCCAGAGAATTTGATGAGTGTCTATATGGAAGAAGATGAGGGCCATGTGGGAGTGTTTTGGTTTTAATTGTGGTCATTTTTGTGGCGGTTGGAAGACATGACTGTGGCCACCATGACTGGAACTCTGGTGTGATTCCCCTTAGAAACTGAGTTCTGGAACTGACCTCAGAGAAGAATTGCCATGAATTGTGTTGGGATTTTAGGAGGCCACTCATGAGAGTCGCCCTTGGAAACTGAGATCTAGGCAAACTCAGATGGAGACTGCTGAATAGTGACACAGAGCTGTGGTGCACAGGTGTGTGATAAAACATCTCTGGTGGGGCCATGTGGATCTGCCAATGACTTCCAAATGGCTTGTGGCTGAAATGGTGCAGCGCGTAATCCCTTATACGTTTGACCTCTTCATATAAAGGCATCTTGTTATATGGAGAGGTTTCAGGGCAATGTTCACAATCAGGTTGCAATGGTTAAGGGGGCAAGCTATGTGGGATAGAAGCCTGGTTGGTGTATTCTCCTGCAGACCCTGACCCACCATACGTATGAGAAATTCCTCCAGCACTGAGTCCCTGTTGATCTCCTTGTATTTTGTGAAGCAAATACCAAACTCCCAGTGCAACAGCAAGAAACACCATGAAAAGTGGAAGATGAGCAAATGGCTTCACAGTCCACACGGGGAGGCACTTAGCCTTCAGTGGCCACAGTTTCCCAACAAAGAGAGAATTCAGCACTGCTGCCTCATGTTCATTTGAAAATAAGAAACTATATCTTCCAGGTCACATATATGCAGACCCAGCTTTGATGGTCTCACTACAAAGGAAGCTAAAGCTCCTGACAACAACATATATTTCAAGTGCCCAAGGTCAGGGGCAGTTTCTCAAGAAGTTTTAGGCCGGCAGAGCTCCATATTTGTGGAGTGTTTACCTGTTAGACCAGGACATGACAAAAGACCACTGACTCCAATTAAAATCAAATTAAACCAAGCTTATTATTTCCACTGGCTTCCTCTCCCTCTAAAAATGGTGGAAACTAGACAGCAACCCCACCTTTCCTACAGCCCACCTTTATAGCCCAGAAAGTTACACAAAAGCGGGTTACAGATAAGAGAACTTGGAGAAGCATCACATTAATGCTAGTTTACATTTTTGTTTTTTGCTGGCCCCTCATCAGAATTTATCAGGACCATTAGAGCCTCAACGACTGTCGTTGTCTGGCCAGGGAAGGCCAATATATATGAGGTGTCACTAAAGTTTCAGAGAGGGCTGCTATCTGGTCAGAGAGCCAGGCATGGGTGAGTTCAAGGCATGGGCAGGCATTCAAAGCAGATTCAGAATTTGCAGTAATGTATAGTAAAGCCAAAATTATCTTTTCATGGTTTTGTGGCAAGATGGCTCCCAATTTTAATAAATGATCATGTTGGGTCTATCATTCCCCCTTTCTAATGTGCCCCTTCCAAATCTTTGATAGGGTAGGAAAAGAGCAATGAGGGAATTTTAATTCCTCAGGTAACAGTCTCCAAATTTTTAGAACTCACCCAAAACTGGATTCCTGATTTTACCTGACATAATTAATTACTTATATTGATAGTCTATTTATTTTTGGCTCCATAGTTGTTAGACGAGAGGCGTCACTCATTTTGGCGTCTTCAGAGCTGAGAGAGGGTGACGTGAGTGGGCACAGCATATGGGACATGACTTGTCTTTTAGAAGTCAGTTGAGGGACATGGGTTGCCTTTTAGAAATCAGTTTGGTTTGAAGTCTGGTTGGGGAAGAACAGGTTGTAAAGTCATCTGGGGATGGGTTCTTCTATGTGAGAAACAGAAACCATGAGTACTGAAAAAATGTTGCAGCAGCTGGAACATGTCACTGTATAGAAGTTCCCTCAGCAGGCTTTAATATCCCCAGTTATCAGAATGTCAACTTAATATTTAACATTTAGTGTTACATTTGTCCCTCCCCATAAGATACAGTTTAATAATTTAATGTCATCTGATCTTGCAAAATTCTTTTACTAGTATGACCTCTGTGTGTAATAGAGAAACCTTTAATTCTGTTACTCAGGGCTGGATAATCATACTAGCAAACACCAAGCCTACCTGTGTATGTTAGGAATATCTGTAGGCCTTAAACTTAAAATTTGTGCCTCTGGCAGCTCCTCTTGATAGTCACTTTTTATAGTTATCAGGCATTTCTGACTGAGAATCCTTCTTTGTGGCCTCCAGTCTTACTTATTTTGGGAGAATAACATAAAGTGAATACCTTAAAATATTATTATTATTATTATTATTATTATTATTATTATTATTATTATTTAAAATGTCAGGAATGGCTGTATTTTGGTTTTAACTCTCTTTGCTAAGTGTTTAAGATGAAGCTGTCAAACTGACTTTTGTTTCTATCTATTGTTAACATTAGCTGAGTTTTATGAAAGTCATTCCTGGGGAAACTTGAGAGCAGCTTCTCAGTTCTGCTGGTGCCATTTGCGCCAGGTGGGTCCAGGTCTTGCTTGACCATGGGGCTTCCCTCGGAAGCATCAAAGATGTCTCCCTTCTCTGATGACTCTCTTCTTCATAGCAAATGCACTGATTGGCTTTCTGTTTTCCAGCGGTCTCATTAATCTCCCTGATTGGGAGGATATGAGGCCCAGAGTTGCAAAGTTTTAGAGAAGTCCCCTGTTCAATGGATTCAGACTGACTCAGAGGGCAAGAGCCAAATATTGGTTTTCTTGGCTCTTTTCATGTAAATTTAATTTTAAATCCTAATCTTAATTATCCAGCAAATAAATTTTAACAGCCTTATATTAAGAGTACTGGGGTTTAATGTCTATAAGTTTATAATTATTTATCTTTTTATTAATTGGGATCTGTATTGTAGGTGTCTTGTAGGTGATGACTTATTATCTTAAATTAACCCATGCTGTGTTCTTAAAGCAACACTTCTGTAAAACACTAACAGGGAATCTTTAGATCACTTATAAGGAAATTACAAAATAAAATTTTTTAACAAGTGTAAAAATACTTAGTTCGTGTAATAGCTCCCCTGAATTTTTTAGCTGAGTTATACATTATATCCCCTGTTTGAGATCCTAGTAATCTTAACAGAAAACTAAACAACTTTTGAACATAACTTTAAATGAAACATAATCTTACCTACAGCTTTCGTAGTCATTCTCACATGTAGTAATATGGGACACAGAGCCTTATCTCAGGTAAGGCAGGGCTCTTTATAAATATTAAGTGTTTTAGTTCTAAAGATGAACTTTGTTTTTTTAAATATCATTTTACAAATTTTATATAAATTGTTTGAGGTCACATGAACATTAGCTAACACCATAGGATATCACATTTAAAACATGAATTTAATAAACATTGAAAGTTTTTAACCTTTGCATAGATAAGGCTCTCATTAACATAAAAATACATTTAAATTGTTCCCCAATGTAAAAAGTAACATAAAACTTTACATATCTTATTGAAAACAGGTAAATGAATGCCCAATATATTTTTTTTACTATACAACTTCAGAACACCAGCTTGGTATAATGCTCTTTTAAAGTTTCTACCTTACAGACTTGTATACCTGAAAGATAGGAACACATTAATAGCATCACAATTACATTGATGTTTCTACATTAAGCAAGTTTTGCTTTTAAAGAAATGGCAGTACAGGGCTCTAAAATAACAGTTCTTATTTAATCAGTTGTTTAATTTTTATGGTTGCTTGCTCTAGAAAAAATAAAACTTAATAAAACACAATGTTATGGGTAAACTTATGTTTTCAGAAATTTTTGTCTCTTTAACACATGACTGATTTTTACAATCTTATACAGACTTTATTACACACTTCTACAGACCTTAGTAAATCAATCAGATATCTAACAAAAGTACTCATGAAAGAGTAATCCCATATCAAATTTACTTTACTTATTTATCAAAATATTAGACAAATGTATTGAAGATTGTAAACCATTTTTTTTTGTTGAAGGAAAAGTCCTAGAACCAAGTCATATTAGAATTTTTGTAGACATTAATATTTTATTAGATTTTTGAACACCTAGAAAAACTTGTAAGCTGAGTTTTGAAGACATTTATTTTTATCTGTTTATCCAATTTAAATTCAACAATTTAAATCACGTGAATTAAAGATCTTTAGATCCACTTTGTAAAATTTGTTTTTATGAGCATTGTTTTTATGAGTGCACTTTATATATGTTAATTTGTGTATCATATATATGATATACAGACATATGTATATATAGATATACAACACATAACAACAGTGTGTACACATAATAATAGTAAAGGTCTTGTAGCTTTTCACAGGTGAAAAATCCATTGCAATGTTTCAAAAACTCCACAGTTGGTCAAAGATAGAACTGATCAGAAAAACATTAACCTAGGTCTGTAGGATCAAAATCATGAGCTCAAAAAAAAAAAATAAAGAATCTAAGGAAAAAAATAAGAGTTCTAGAAAAAATGACTGGTAATTAATTAGTAAATACCATACAATTTAACTTTTTTTTTCTCTTAGGCCTCAGATCAGTCTCCTACTAAGTTAGCAGGCTTCTTTCATTTGCATTTCAACATAAGTCCTGGCTGAGGTCCAGAAGGAACAGGGAAAAGCTGCTAATCTGAGCAGACACCTAAGGCCTAAGGCATTTCAACCATAATATTCAGGTGTGGATGTTGAAAATTATCATACAAGTTTAAGATACAATTCACAAAATTTTATATCTTTACATCTTTTTTTGTCAACAGATACCATACTATGATTTACTATCCTTGTCCAATTTAATGCACTGCTACACACAGTGACATTTTCCCAGGCTACCCAGTTCAAAATTGGTAAAAAATAGCCTGAATGATTGGGAAGTTACTTGCCAACTTGGAAGTTGTGTTGTTTAGTTTTCCATCCTAAGTATTTAAGTTCTCTGACATGAATTATCTGAAATCATAAACTAAACAATTACCTAAACCCGACTTTTAACTGCAAGATTGTGCAATGCTTTAAAAACCCATTCAGATACCAGATTGTTACAATAAAACATCATCATTTAGACACACATTCAGCTAAGATCATTCCCAAGAAACAATTTATAATATCAACATATCATTGCACATGTCTTAAAGGGCCAGAAAAAAAGACACAAGACAGACAGAAAGGAGCTCCAGAATATGGCTGACAGACAGAAGCCTTTAAAACAGAGCAGATAAGAGAAAAATCAACTACACCAGTGGAACCATAGATGTCCCCACAAGGGAACCAGATGTTTTCACAGAGGGACAACCTGAAATGTAATATCAAGGGTCTCCATGGTTACTTTACTGCATTTAGTGTCCCCTTTTTCTTTTTCTCTTTTTTAAAAAAACAGAGGTGGCATAATCCTTACAGTGCAGGGAAGGAAGGAGGTAATTCTCTGAAAAAACAGGGCTTTGGCAGCTGCTGGGAGTCGCTCAGTCCCTCCTTATACTTACAGGATTAGCTCTTCTCGTTTCATTCCACCCCAAGCACGCTCCATCTCCTAACATTTCAGTAGTCAGCTCTCAAAAATTTCCGGGGCGGTGGGGGGTACCAAAATTTGTAACTTAAAGTTCACTTCCTGAATTTGAAGTCAATTCATGCCAATTTAATAATGAGGACAGGGTTTGAGAAAAAGAAAAAGGGAGTTTTACTGCTTTGCTAACAAAGGAAAAACACAGGGGTCTCTGCCCAAAGGTTGTAACTCTCTTTGTCTGAAGGGACAAGGGGTTTTAAAGGAGTTTCAATTGTTAACCTGGGAGATACTCAGTTCTTACGTCCCCAGCAGGCATTGCCCTGTGCAGTGTGTGTGCTCCAGGCAGCCAGCTACTGGCTTCTCTTATCCTGCTTAACAAAGGGGGGTAAAGTTCATCACAGTTCTTTAAAACACAGTTCAAAGGGATGTCAGTCTTACATGCTTTATTACCCATTTTCATGTCCAATATCCTTAATTTTTTTCCACAGAAATCACACAACAAAACACACAAAAACAAACAAACAAAAAACATGTAGAACACAGAAAAAAAAACACAAAAAAAACAGAAACTCGGCGCAGAAACAGAAAAACAGAGGAGCAATGGAACATCTTGCTAATGCTCCGGGATAGGAACTTTTGTGTGTCTGTTGGCACCTCTCTACCCTTTCAGAGGAATTCACTACAGAATAGAACAGAGGACAGAATGATTCTCGTTACTGTCCCAGACAGGAGTATATGTGTGCCTCCCCAGGCCACCTCTCTGTCATCAGAAGAGATCTCCCTTTACCGGATATCAAATGTTATATAGGTGCTACTTACCAATGGAGGCCTCCTCCACCATGAGCTTGCTAATTGTTTTAGTGCGGTGGTTCACTGCAGTTCTCCCCGGACCAAAAGCTCACTCCAAGGCCTTGGAACTTGCCTCTCCAGGACGGAGCCCTGGAGGGAAGGCCAGCTTCAGAATTTCCAGCAGTCTGGTCTTGTGATCTGTTGGGGCAGGTTCATCTCGCTGCGGAACTACAAAATGTTAGACAACGATTCAAGAAAAGACCACTGACTCCAATTAAAGTCAAATTAAGACAAGCTTATTATTTTCAGTGGCCGGGCTGCATCTTCCTCTCAAAATAGTGGAAACAAGACAGCAAACCCACCTCTCCTACAGCCCAGCTTTATAGCCCAGAAAGTTACACAAAAGGGGCGTTACAGAAAACAGAATTTTGATAAGCATCACACTAATTTTTGTTTACATTTTTTTTTGCTGGCCCTAGAATCAGAAATTATGAGGACCATTAGAGCCTCAGAGAGGGTCGTTGTATGGTCAGGGAAGGCCATTATTTATGAGGTGTCACTGAAGTTTCAGAGAGGGCTGCGATCTGGTCAGAGAGCTAGGCATGGGGGAGTTCAAGGCACGGGCAGGCATTTCAAGCAGGTTCAGAATTTGCAGTAATTTATACTAAAGCCAAAATTATCTTTTCATGGTTTTGTGGAAAGATGGCTCCTAATTTTAATAAAAGCTTAGGTTGGGTGTATCAACCGTGTCCCTTACTTTTGGAAACTCCTCTACAACCTCCAAGGTTGTGAACTACTGAGCATTTTCCAATCCAGATATGTATTCACAGATTTTCTAACTCTTCTCCTCTAATTGTGTCTTACTTGAGGCCAAGGTAATGTCAAGACATTATTCTGGATGAGAGTGGGAAGATTATTGTGCAGCACATATTTGCATATACATTGAATTCATTTTCCAATTTTCCATTCGAAATACTGAATCCCTGACACTAACCCATAGCTTACTAGATTCTAACTACTAATACTAATATGATGGAGAAAAATAACCCAAATAGAATTGAAATACAAGCATTTCAGAGGAGGCATGGTGTATACTAGAATTGCCTTTTGCAAGATAAAGGGTAGGTGTTATAAATCTAGTGAATTTTTTATTAAAATATTTCTCCATGTGTTTTAAAAATGAACAAATATGTCAATTCCTGACTCCCTTTCTCTCTAGCCTATTCCGCACGTGTATTTTTATATGCACATATAGAATCCTACCTGGTATCACACGTACATTTGTGTGAGGTGCCTGACTTGGCAGATACAAATTGTGAGAAGAGATCACTTCTCGTAAACGCTGTTGGAACAAAAAATTCAACCTATGGGTGAGCTTCCTAGTAGAACATTATACATAAATCCATTTTCAGTAAAATAAATATTATTTTTTCATCTGTGGTTGGTATATATTTTATGATGAATTACGTTTTTCATATATATTGCTACTATTTAATGTCTGTGTGTATTTTGTGTGTATGTATGTGATGTATGTGTGTGTGTGTGTGTGTTTATATCTATCTATATATATATATATATATATATATATATATATATATACACTCTAAAAATATTTCAAAATATGAATTACATGTGTCTTATATACACTCTCAAAATTCATTCTTTTTCATGTATGTGGATTAATAGTCAACTTCTCACAAGATTTATCTCAGAAATATTCATCCACTTGAAATACATATTTGTTTTCTATAACAGAAAACTCACTACAGCGAATGGTGGTTACAAATATCAATATTTCTACAGTAACTGACCCAGTTTAACATCAATGCAAGTGAATTCCTATGGGACATGATGAGTCTTTTGACGTTCAATTTCATTCAACACTGGTACATTAATATTTCTTCAGTTTTTGCACTTCATAATATATATATTTCATCCACAAGTTCACAAATTTATATGCATTTGTTTCACTTTCAATCACTTCCTGCTTCAGAACACATGCATTCCTCCAGGTTTCTTGACTGGTCTTTTCATGAGACTTCTTTCCAAACACATTATTTTCAATTTCCATAATCACTTTTGAAGCAAAACTCACACACATCATGATAAACCATAACCCTAATATTACCATTAGTTGTATTACTGGTTGGAATGAATCATTGTATATCAATATAAGATTCCCTGTATAATTTCAGATGTGAATTCAATCCATTATTTAAAGTTGGAACCAGTTACATTACTTATTCACAGTATGGTCTATTCATGCATTATCTCTATTTTCATAAACACAGGGTACATCTATTTGCACCCCCAATAATAATTTATAGTCTTCAAATATTGCTCCCAGAAATGGTGGAAGAAATACTCATGCACCTGATCTACACATACATTTTGTCACAGTAATATTCTGGACACAAATGCAAAGTTCACACTTATGATTGTACCATATCCTAAGTGGAAAGTGAGCATGGATTCCTAAAACATCCATTTCACCTTTGTCTAATGCTCTCAAATATAAATCCTATTGGTGACTACATATTTGTTTCTTCCTAAGATTATGTATTCAACCTCAAGCCTGTTGAAAATGTCTAATCCTGTCACTCACTTTATACTCCTTCTGAATATACTCACATGAATAGAGCAGAGAGCCCTGAGAACAGCTTAAGCAGAGCTTATATACTTTCCTTGGAGAGGGCAGGGACAGAAATTTATTGATGGGTCAGAGCGAATGGGCGGTTAGTGTGAAACTGGGTGAGGGAATACATTCTGCAATTTGGCAGTTGGGGACAGCACAATCTGGGAACAAGATTACAAACAGTTCTCAAGATTTCAACAGTGTTTTGTTAAGCATACAGAAAAACAGGAAGTTACAAGTACCTTTTTTATTAACCTTTTATTCCCCACTTCTTCTTCTTGCTACTTTTAATCATAAAGGTGATTATTGGGGCATGTCACATTCTATGTCTGCTAGTGGGGTATTACCATAAGTTTAACTTGTCCAATTTGAGCTTGGAGAAAAGAAATTACATGGTTGAGCAAACAGGGTTTTATAGTTAGCAAAAATATGAGGATTATTATTGGACAGGCCAGGGTTGATAAAAGCGTAGATAACCAGGGGGACTGTGTGAACCAAGACTCAAACCACCCTTTTGGGGCCTCTCTCTCTCATTGACGCTTTTCAAGGCATCCTTTTATTTTACTCATAGGTTTTTTTTTACAACCTCAGTATGGTCGGCATCAAAACAACATTATTACATCAATGCAGCACAAAGGCCCCCTTCTCTCATGGAGGGGAGGTCCAACCCTCAACTTGAGTGTAAAACAACTTCAGAGAGAGATGTTAAAGATTCCTTCAAAGCTGTGATGAAGGTTTCTATTATCTTTAAGTTTTGGTCTCTTGCTGCTTCTATTTGGGTCATTTGTTGTGTACCATGGAGCAGGGCAGTGGTTCCTGTGACTACCCCTGCCACAACTCCAATTCCTAATATGATGGCTAAAGTGAGGGATATATGTTCCCAGTGGAACCGGGTTGTATGCCCCCCTGTTTGAACTTCAAATGAACCTTGGTCATTATAGAGCAATCTGGGACACATCTTCACCATTACACAATTAATCACATCTGTTGACCATTTCATGAAAACATAAACAACGTTTAAGTGTATAGAATTATACTGTTGTAGGGACGGACAAGGCACGGCACCTAAGATAGCACCAAAGACAGGGAAACAGTCCTATTTGGTTGCAACCGGATTCAGAGGGCATTGCTTCTGTTGTAATCAATTAACTCCCTGAACCCCAATTTTAGGTAGTTTTAGAATTTTGTACCCAACATGAAAGAGAAGGGACTCAGAAGTTCACAGTCTGCAGAAATTCACAAAACGAAGCTTTTTTTTCTGTTTTTTCCTCTATTGTGGGCAAGTTAACTTTTCAAGGACACCTGGGAGGCAGAGAGCTTTTTTTTTTCCTTTTCTTTTATCCCCCTGCCAACTGTTACCATGGAGCCCAGTTTGTAACTTTTTATCTTAGAAATGTAGCCATCTCTGTGAAGCCCCAGCTCAAGGCCAGAGGCCTTGTTCATATATTCTGTGAAAAACTATTAAGGGGGTGTCTAGCTTAGGAGTGCTGATTCTTCCAGCCAGTAGGCAAGTAGAACAGGGCAACAGAATAAGAGGAAGTTAATCTACACTGAACTCATTTATAGAGACTCTTTTGCTGAAAGTCCTAAAGTCAGCCATGGTGAAGACTTCTGGAGAAGTTCAGTGAAGATTTTTCTGAGGGCCTGGTACAGAGGGGGAAGATGGGGAAGGCGGGAGGTGAGAGCAGCTCCGTGGATCTCAGAATAAGGAAGGAGAGATGTAAAAGAATAATGGGAAAGGATTTTGGGATTTTCCTAGCAACATAAATTGAGCAGTAGAAACGGTAGAGCAGAAAGGAAGACGGGAGTGAGTATCCCAAAAAGCCTGTGAGGGACTTTAAAATTTAGTAACTGTTTTCAGTGATGACAAAGCAACTTTAAAGGCCATTTTCATTACATCTTCGATAGGGGTCTGAGGGCTCTCCTAAGCTGGTTTGAGCTTTGGGTTAGGTGGTAAGAGGACCTGGTGGGACCCTGTGTGGGCACTGACAGGAAAAGAGAGAAGTGAGTGGGTGGATGGGTACCTCAGTACCTGCTACCTCAGCAAGGGGGCAATGCTCTGAGAACCGGCGGAGGTTTCGGTTTTTGATCTAGTAATTGGAGAAGAGAAATCAGGTTTGCTGAGGTGTGACTTACAGCAGAGAGTCTGGAGCAGAAGGCTGAGTTTGAGGAACTATTGGAGAAGCATAGTTCAGGATGTGAGTGAAAGAGGAAAAAGGCCTTCACATAGGGGAATTTCCTTTCACCCTTTTGAGCACTTGCAGAAGTTAAAAAGGTTACACAGAATTTGAGGATCTAGAGACTCCTCTGTTGGCCATCAATTTGGGTTGTCTAAGTGGTAATATGGCCAATGCTGTGTACTGAATTTGATGAGGATTTTGGGTTCCACCAGGCAGCCCCTGTATGCTCAAATCCCCATGACTTACAGAAGAAGTCGGCTTTTCCCCCACACAGCCGTGGCGGTTTGTGGCTTTGATAGTCTGCCGGGCAAACATAGTAATATAGGCTAGCCAACCTGCATCTGGCTTGCCTGTCCCTACAACCATAATGTTTGTTTCCATTATCTATGGTACGGAAAGGATTTAATGGAATTTAAATGGGATCCTCTTCATCAGGGATATTCTAATAGGAAAGACCTATAGCCAGCTGGCAAATGTCTGGGTGGAGAGATGGCCTCCAGGTCCCTAAGTGGGCTGTATGCAAGAGAGACCATACTTCTTATCTAGTAGGATTTGTGATCAGCCATCGCTGCAGTAGGGGCTGATGAGCTTTAGGACTAGGGGTGGCCAAGGAGAGAGTCTATAGCCTTACCCACGTGGCGAATATGCAATTTGAAAGGGTTAACAGTCTTTTCCAGTTTCCAGCCAGAGTCCGGACATGGCACAGTCTTGAGATGAGACGCATGGATGCAGGAAGTTATTCCCTCTACTTTTACTGCTGTAGGTGCTATAAGTAGCACCTGGAATGGTCCTTTCCAGCGGGGTTCCAGGGATGACACCTGATGTCATCTTATGTAGAGGAAGTCTCTTTCTTGATATCAATGTGGATTCCCCTCCTCCCCAGGTTGGAAGGCAGTAGCCGCTGTTTCCACAGGTATAGCTGAGTTCTTACAAGAGATTTAAGTCTGTCAAGCAAGGGTGTGTGGAAGGGATCCTTAGGTCTTAGAGTCGGGGTTAGGTCTCTTAGTGGAGGAGGGGCCCCATAGAGAATTTCATAGGGGGTGAGGTAACACAAAGAAACAAAGGGAGTATTTCTTGATGAAATAGTGCATAAGGCAGGAGCATAGTCTAATCTTTTATGCCGGTCTCTAAGCTTAATTTCGTTAAGGTCTCTTTAATGGTTTTATTTATTTTTTTTACGTGTCCTGATCTCTGGGTTCTATAAACACAATGTAACTTCCAATTAATCCCCAGGGTCCTGGCTAACCCCTGATTTACCTGGCCCATGAAGGCTGTTCAATTATCAGACCATGTTACATTAGGCAGGCCGTGTCTTTGATAAATATCTTTCAGGATCTTCTTGACCACAATTTGTGCCGGTTTTCTTTTATTTTTTTTTTGGTGGGAATGGCTTCAATCCATCCTGAAAATGTATCTACAAAGACTAGGAGATATTTAAGCCCATACCTTGCTGGCTTAATTTCAGTAACGTTCACTTCCCAGAATTGTCCTGTTCTGGTTCCTCATAGGTGCTTTCCTGTAGGAAGCTTGGAAGTGTAAGCATTAACCAATTGACAGAACTGACAGGCTTTTGTTACCCATTCAATTATTTCCTTTCACTGTGAGTGAGTTAGTCTAAAACTCTGTTCTTGATCCTACAGTAATGACTGCAGTTTTTTTTGAACCAAGTTGATTGAGTTGATGTACATTTTTAACATAGTGTAGGGCTTTCTGAAATTGCAGGCTGGGCTCACTGAAGTTGAGGAGTTCATTGTCAGTGTTCTTAGATGTTATCAAAAGCTTGCTGGTGCTCAAGGGTCCATTGGAATTGGGCATTCTCATTTAACAGCGGGTATAAAGGAGCAGCTAAGAACACAAACCCAGGTCCATAACCTGCTAAAGCCAGCAGTCCCAAGAAACTCTCTATGTTGTCTCCTGTTAAATGGGGGTGGTATCTGCACAACGATTTGTTTCCTGGGCTCAGTGAGCCATCATTTACCATGCCTAAGAGAATACCCCAGGAAGATTACTTCTTGCTGGCAAATTTGGGCCTTTTTGTCCGAAGCTCTCTACCCGAGTTGAGCAAGCTCAGATAATAGTGCTTGGGTCTCAGACTCACAGTTTTCTTTGGTGTTGGCTGCCAGTAGCTGGACATCCACATATTGAAGCAGAATGACTTCGGGGTGCGTAGTTCTGAAGTTGTAGAGATGTCTGTGAAGGGCTTCATCAAAGAGAGTTGGGGAGTTTTTGAACCCCTGTGGGAGTCTAGTCCAAGTTAGTTGAAAAGACGTTCCGGTTTCTGGGTCTACCTACTCGAAAGCAAACAGCAACTGACTATCTTTATGCAGAGGCAAGCAAAAGAAAGCATCTTTTAAGTACAGAACAGTATACAATTTTCACTCGGCCACAGCAAAGAGGTTATTGGGGGTCCAGCATGCTGGGGCTCAGAGCTCACTTAAATAGAGCAGAGAGTCCTGAGAACAGCTTTAACTGAGCTTACATACTTTTCTTGGAGAGGGCAGAAAGGGAAATTTATTGATTGGTCAGGGCGAGTGTGCGGTTTGCGTGCACCCGGGTGAGGGAGTATATTCTGCAGTTTGGCAGTTGGGGACAGCACATTCTGGGAACAAAATAGCAAACAGTTCTCAAGATTTCAACAGTGGTTTGTTAAGCATACAGAAAAACAGTAAGTGACAAGTGCCTATTTAATTAACCTTTCACCTAAGCAAAATGGAAAGTGAGCATGGATTACTAAAAACAACCATGTCCAGGTTGCCTAATGCTCTCAAATGTTAATCATATTGGAGGCAACATATGTCTTTCTTCCTAAGATTATATATTCAACCTCAACCATGTTGAAAATGTCTAACCCTCTTACATTATACTTTGCCTGATTTCCTAATGTCTCTATTGATATCTGCTTTCCTACTTATTTTCCCCAGTTCATCATTGTGACTGACCCTTCGCGTGTGCTGACACTGACATTCACTCACTACCCAAAAATCTATTGCTAAAGAACTTTTGTCCAAATGCCATAATCACTCTTTTTTCTAAACCTACAGGCTATCTTCCTAATCCTACCGACTATGCCTTTTTGACTGGATGTTCTCTTCGACATTCAATCATCCAAGGTAGAAGGTCCTATCCCATTTTATATCGATTTATCTGAGACATCTGTGCAGAATGTAATTCAAAGCTAAGTATACCAATCATGGGCCCAATGCACTTCTAGGCTTCAAATCTTACCTAGATTTATATTTTCATACTTATATTTCACCTATATATTCTTGTAAATATTGCAGATTCCCAATACTATTAGTCATCACGCAGAATGATTCCTAACCCA
This sequence comes from Callospermophilus lateralis, assembly GCF_048772815.1. Classification (NCBI taxonomy): domain Eukaryota; kingdom Metazoa; phylum Chordata; class Mammalia; order Rodentia; family Sciuridae; genus Callospermophilus; species Callospermophilus lateralis. The sequence continues at coordinate 1,093,490 of NW_027512722.1, read as the reverse complement.
AATCGAACCTGTTATTAACCCTAACCATACACTGTTCCCTCAATCTAACTTTACAGAAGAGCAGGCCCAGAGTTGGTCTTTCAATACAGGAATGTAGGAGATCTTCCACATGCTGAGAAACTCAAAGATCCATGTAGAAATGAACTCTGGAGAAGTTGTAGGCAGCTATGAAGGACCTGAGAGAGCAAAAGTCATCTTCAATGGCAAACAACCTTGTCAGGATGAAGGGTTTTGTCTGTATCAGTCTCTCTGTTCTTAATATAGAGAAGATGGACCATACCAGGCCTGTTTGGAGAGCTGTTCCCTGGTGCCTATGGTTGATATACCATTCTAACTTGTGAAAGTGTCACAGTAAGTAGGGGCAGCCTCCATCTCATGGGACACTTGGAAGCAACTCTTAGGAACAAGTGGTTGCCAAGGCAGTTAGCTCATTCAGTTCCTAAAGGAAGTGACCTACATCTCTTCCTTGGTGATGGAACTCTCTGAACTTGGGATCCAGGAAGCCAGTCACTCAGAGCCAGTTGCAGTACTAGTCCCAGTGGACTCACTTGTTTGGATTTACCAAGGAAAGAGTCAGTCTTTCTTGGTACCTGCTGATGTGAGGATGGAAAAAGCCAGAAGAGCTCTGAAAAGGGGCCTTTACTGAGAAAGCAGGTAGTGGCTAACCGCTGGCTCCAGACAACTTCACAGTGTTGGCCAAGGAGACCAGACCCGAGACAGGACAGGCCATTTCAGGAAAACGTAGTAGGGCCCACCAGTCATAGGACACTCTGGATAGTCACAGACATACTAGGGGGAAGGTGGTGCCTTTGTGGGTGTGGGTGTGAGTTTGTGGTTTTGTCTCATGTTCTGAGAATAGGTAAGAAAGGCGGTTTGTTTGGTTTGGAGTGGACAAATTCTAGTATGACTTATGACACGGTGAGTGTTTCTATATCTGTGTATCCCACTGTGTCCTTCGTTGTAGACATTAGAAAAGAGAATGCATCACGGATGTGTCCTGTCTAGTAGAAAGCTTCCCAGCATTCATCCTACCCTATTTATGAATGGACTGTCACTTGCCTTAGGGATGGGCAACACCTACTTCCTTCCTAAGTCCCTGTTTTCATCAGGAATTCTGGCCACTCTCCAAAATAGGCTCATGGTTTTGTGTGCAAGATATGTACCACCTCCAAGCTCTGGCACATGGCCGTGCACTGGATAGCTGAAGGGAATGGGGAGCATCTCAGAAATCTCAGATATCAGTGTGACCAGGAAAATATCAGTGGAGAAACACTGCTTTGGGCCTTTTGCTTACCTATTGTTCTGTTGCCCTGAATCTCAGGAAGGTTTTTGCCTCAAGCCACCACTTTGTGAAGCGTGAAGAAAACAGTTTTTAAATGGAATTGAATAGGCATCACCTGTGGCTCTTTGCTTAATTGCATTGGAAAGGGACTTGTCTAAATCAGGTTTTTGGCCCTGTGTTAGGCCGTGGATTAGATTCTCAGCACCTGATGGATCCAAAGAATGATCCCATGTGTACATCCAAAACCAAAATAGCAAAAAGTTCAGTCATTGTGGATGAAGTCTCTTGCCTTCCTCTGTTAGGTTACTGATCTCCATCAAGTGAGAATAGGGATCCTTTCTTTCAAATGAGCTCTTCAAAGCCCTGCAGAGGCTAGCCCATAGGTGCTTGGGTTTTCTCATGACTCCATATCACATTAAGAATCTATACCTGACAGTCATTAGGCCTCAAATTGGAGAAGCAGAGCAGTATTAAAGGCAAGCCTATTTGACCACTCCTGGTTCACAGAAAGGGTGTCCAGCCCACCATGACTTTAGCCAAATGAGGGGAAAGGGACCTTATTTTGGACACTGTCTTGGGCTGCACCCCTCATGGAAAACTCCAGCCATAGGTAATGATGAGTGTCTATGTGGAAGAATATGAGGGCGATGAAGGAGTGTTTTGGTTTTAATTGTGGTCATTTGCGTGGCAGTTGAATGAGATGACTGTGTCCATCTGGGCTTGAACTCTGGAGTGATTCTCCTTAGAAAATGAGTTCTGGTACTGAACTCAGAGAAGTATTGTCATGAATTTTGTTGGGATTTTAGCAGGCCACGCATGAGAGTCACCCTTGGAAACTGAGATCTAGGCCCAGGGTGGCTTTCCACAGAGCACTGGGTATCTCATCCAGGATATCACATGATTTATTCTGAAATAATTTTCAGCCATAGTTGAAAGTCAAAACACACATGGACCTTACATTGTAGAACTCAATGTACCTGGCTTCATGTGACCTTTGGCCACTCTTTGGGAAGCCTTGCCTGTGAGAGTCCTCCAGAGCTTTCATTGAAATTAGCTTCCTCAACACTTAATGGTCCCTGAATGATTTGAACCCACAGTGCCTCCAACTTCATCCTTGAAAAACGGGGAAGGTATATACCATGAAATGTTTTAAATTCCCATGACCAGGTGGCACTTGAGAACCTTTGGATGTCCTGCTGCTGATCTTGAGTGTTCCAGCAAAAGCGTTGATTGACTGTGTTTCATTTAAATGGTGTAGAACAGAGATGCCAGTAAGTTGGAGCCTGCTGAGTAGTGGGCCTATTGCAGTGGTGTGCAAGTGTGTGATAAAGCATTTGTGGTGGGGCCATGTGAATGTGCTATTGGCTTTTAAATGGCTTGGGACTGACATGGTGCAGCCAGCAGACCCTTATATGTAAAGGCATCTTGTTATTTGGAGAGATTTCAGGGCAATTTTCAGAATCAGGTTGCTATGGACAAGGGGGCAAGCTATGTTGGATAGAAGCCTGGTTGGTGCTTTCTCATGCAGATCCTGACCCACCACACATGACAGAACTCCCTCCAGCACTGTCTCCCAGTTGAACTTGTTGTATTTCATGAAGCGAATACCAAAGTCCCAGTGTAGCACCAATAAAAACCACGAAAAGTGGAGGAATTCCAAATAGCTTCACAGTCCACATGGGAAGAAACTTAGCCTCCAGTGGCACCAGTTTACCTACAAAGAGAGAATTCAGCAATGCTGCCTCAAGTTCAATGTAAAATAAGAAACCATGTCCTCCAGGTCACATAGATGCAGACCCAGCTTTGATGGTCTAACTAGAAAGGAAGCTAATGCTCCTGAGAATAGCATATATTTCAAGTGCCCAACCTTGGAGGCAGTTTCTCAAAAAGTCTATAGGCCAACAGAGCTCCATGTTTGTGGAGTGTTTACCCACACAGGTAATGTCAAGTCATTGTTCTGGATGACAGTGGGAATAATTTTGTGTAGCACATATTGCATACACATTGGATTCCTTATCTAATTTTCCATTCGAAATACTGAAACCCTGACACTAACACATACCCTACTAGACTCTGACTACTAATCCTAATATGAGGGAGAAAAATAACCCAAACAGAATAGGAATACAAGCAGATCAGAGGAGGCATGGTGTATATTTGGACTTTCCTTTTGCATTTCATAGGGTAGGAGTTATATATCTAGTCAATTTTTTGTTGGAATAGGTCTCTATGTGTTTTTAAGTTAAGAAATATGTGAATTCTTGTCTCCGTTTCTCTGTAGCTTATTCAGCACATGTATATTTATATGCACATATAGAATCCTTCCTGGTATGAAACATGCATACTTGTGAGGTGGCTGACTTGGCAGATACAAATTGTGAGAAGAGATCACTGCTCCTAAACAGTGTTGGAACTGAAAATTCAACCTATGGGTTAGCTTCCTACTTGAATAACACTATACGTAAATCCATGATCAGTAAAAAGAATATTTTTGGATCTGTGGATAATATATATTTCGTGGTGAATTTCGATTGGCATATATATTGCTCTTTTTAATATCTCTGTGTGTGTGTTTGTGTGTGTGTGTGTATATATATATATATATGTATATACACACACACACACACAAGAAATATATATATATATATATATATATATATATATATATATATATATATATATTCTCCAGATTTTTCAAAATATGAAATATATGTGTCTTATACCCACTCCGTAAATTCATTCATATTCATGTATATGGATTTATAATGAACTTTTCACAAGATTCTTCTCAGAAATATTCATCCACCTGAAATACATATTTGTTTCCAGTACTGAAAACTAACTTCAGTTAATGTTGCATACAAATACTAATATTTATACAGTAACTGACCCAGTTTAACCTCAATGCAAGTAGATTCCTATGGGACATGTTGTGTATTTTAATGTTCATTTTTATTCAACACTGGTACATTACTATTTCTTCAATTTATGCACATCATAGGATATATATTTCATCCACCAGTTAGCAAACTTATAGGCATTTGTTTCACTTTCAATCACTTCCTGCTTCAGAGCACATGGATTCCTCCGTGTTTCTTGAATGGTCTTTTCATGACACTTCTTTCAAAACACATTATTTTAAATTTCCATAATCAGTTTTGAAGCAAAACTCACAGACTCTTCATGATAAACCATAAACCTAATATTACCTTTAGATGTATCAGTGGTTGGAATGAATGTATGTGTATCAATATAAGATTTCCTTTATATTTTCAGATATAAATTGAATGCATTATTTAAATTTGGAACCCATTATATTATTTATTCACAGTATGGTCTATTCTTGCATTATCTCTATATTCATAGTCACAGGGTACACCTATTTGTACACCCAATACTAATTTGTACATCTTCAAAATATTGCTCCCAGAAATGGTGGAAGATATACTCAAGTCACCTTATCTACATGTACATTTTATCACAGTAATATTCTGGACACGAAAAGCAAAGGTCACACTTATTATTTTACCAATGTAATGGTCAGGCGAGTGTCAGAGGAAGAGACCACAAGAGACTGTCTCATGCAACAGCCAAGGGTTTATGGGGGTCCAGCATGCTGGGGCTCAGAGCTCCCTTGAATAGAGCAGAGAGCCCGGAGAACAGCTTAAGCAGAGCTTATATACTTTCCTTGGAGAGGGCAGGGAGGGAAGATTATTGATGGCTCAGGGCGAGTGGGCAGTTTGCATGCAAACAGGTGAGGGAGTACATTCTGCAGTTTTGCAGTTGGTACAGCACATTCAGGGAACAAGATTAGCAAACAGTTCTCAAGATATCCACAATGTTTTGTTAAGCATACCAAAAAATTGGAAGTGACAAGTACCTATTTTATTAACCTTTCATTCCCCACTTCTTCTTTTGGTTACTTTTAATCATTAAAGTGATCATTGGGGGTGTCACATTTTATGTTTACTAGTGTGGTATATTGTTTTCTGATTACCATAAGTTTAACTTGTCCAATTTGAGCATGGAGAAAGGAAACTACACGGTTGAGCAAACAGGGTCTCACAGTTAGCAATAATATGAGGTTTATTAATGGACCAGCCAGGGCTGATAAATGCGTAGTTAACCAGAGGGACTCTGTGAACCAAGACTCAAACCACCCTTTTGGGGCCTCTCTTTCTTGTTGATGCTCTACAAGGCGTCTTCTTAATTTAATCATAGATTCTTTTACAACTCCAGTATGGTCGGCATAATAACAACATTCTTCACTCAATGCAGGACAAAGGCCCCTTCTCTCAATAAGAGGAGGTCGAACCCTCGCCTGTTCTGTAAAACAACTTCAGAGAGAGAGGTTAAAGATTCCTGTAAAGCTGTGATGGAGGTTTTTAATATCTTTAAGTTTTGGTCTATTGCTACTTCTAATTGGGTCATTTGTTGTGTCCCATGGACTAGGGCAGTGGTTCCTGTGCCCACCGCTGCAGCAACTCCTAATCCTAATAGGATGGAGAAAGTGAGGGATACGGGTTCCTGGTGGAACCAGGTTGTATGCCCCCCTATTGGAACTTTAAATGATCCTGCGTCATGATAGAGGACTCTGGGAAACATCTGCACCATTACATACTTAATCAGAGGAAGAGACCGCAAGAGACTGTCTCATGCAACAGCCATATGTTGATCATTTTATGAAAACATAAACAATGTTTAAGTATATAGAATTATACTGTTGTAAGGACGGACAAGGCAAGGCACCTAAGATAGCACAGAAGACAGGGAAACAGTCCTATTTGGTTGTAACCAGATTTAGAGGGCATTGCTTCTGTTGTAATCTTTTAATCCCTTGAACCCCAAGTTTAGGTAGTTTCAGAATTTTGTACCCAACATCTAACGTAAGGGGGTCAGAAATTCACAGTCTGCAGAAGTTCACAAAAAGCAGTTTTTGTTTCTGTTTTTTTTCCTCTGCTCTGGGAAAGTTAACTTTTAAAGGACACCTGGTAGGGGGAGAGCTTTTTTCTTCTTTTTTTTCTTCCTGCCAGCTGTTACCATGGAGCCCAGTTGGTAACTTCTTTATCTTAGAAATGTAGCCATCTCTGGAAGCCCCAGCTCAACGCCAGAGGCCTTGTTCACATATTTTGTGAAAAAATAGTAAGGGGGTGTCTAGCTTAGGAGTGCTGATTTTTCCAGCCAGTGGCCAAGTAGAACAAAGCAACACAAAAAGAGGAAGTTTATCTACACTGAACTCTTGTATAGGGCCTCTGTTGCTGAAAGTCCTAAAGTCAGCCATGATCAAGGCTTCTGGAGAAGGCCATTTAAGATTTTTCTGTGGGATTGGAACAGAGGGAAAGACAAGGAAGGTGGGGGGTGAGAGCAGCTCCGTGGTTCTGAGAATGAGGAAAAAGAGATATAAAAGAATAATGGGAAAGGGGTTTGGGATTTTCCTGGCAATAAAACTTGAGCAGTAGAACAGGTAGAGCAGAGGGGAGGATGGGAGTGAGTATCCCAAAAAGCCTTTGAGGGACTTTAAATTCTTTGTAACCTGTTTTCAGTGATGACAAAGCAACTTTAAAGGCCATTTTCATTACATCTTGGATAGGCGTCTTAGGGCACTCCTCAGCTGGTTTGAGCTTTGTGTTAGCTGGTAAGAGGACCTGGTGGGACCCGGTGCGTGCACTGACAGGAGAAGAGAGGAGTGAGTGGGTGGAAGGGTACCTCAGTACCTGCTACCTCAGCAAGGAGGCAAAGGTATGAGATCCAGCGGAGGTTTTTGTTTTTGATCTAGTAATTGGAGGGGAGAAATCAGGTTGCTCATGTGAGAGTGACTGCAGAGAGTCTGGAGCAGAAGGCAGGGGGTGAGGATGTATTGGAGAAGCATAGTTCAGGATGTGAGCAAAGGAGGGAAAAGGCATAAACATAGGGGAATTTCCTTGGAAGGAAATTCCCAATTGATGGATCTTTTTGAACACTTGCCGAAGTTGAAAAAGTCACACAGAATTTGAGGATCTGGAGACCCCTCTGGGGGCCATCAGTTTTGGTTGTCTAATTGGTAATATGGCCAATGCTGTGTACTGAATTTGATGAGGAGTTTGGGTTCCACCAGGCAGCCCCTGTATGCTCACATCCCCATTATTTTCAGAAGAAGTCCGCTTTTCCCCCACACAGCCATGGCTGTTTGTGGCTTTGATAGTCTGCCGGGCAAACATAGTATTCTAGGCTAGCCAACCTGCATCTGGCTCGCGTGTCCCTAGATCCATAATGTTTGTTTCCATTATCTGTGGTACAGTAGGGATTTAATGGAATTTTAGTTGGATCCTCTTCATCAGAGATATCCCAATATGAAAGACGTATAGCCAGCTGACAAATTCTGGGTGGAGAGATGGCCACCAGGTCCCTAAGGGGGCTGTATGCGAGATAGACCATACTTCTTGTCTAGTAAGATTTGTGATCAGCCATCGCTGATGAACGGGCTGATGAGGGTAAGGACTACTGGTGGACAAGGGGAGAGTCTATAGCCTTATCCACATGGCGAATATGCAATTTGAAAGGGTTTCCAGTCTTTTCCAGTTTTTCAGCCAGAGTCTGGACAGGGCGCAGGCTTGAGATAAGAATTAGGATCCAGGAATTGATTCCTTCTACATTTACCACTGTAGGTTTTATAAGTAGCACCTGGTATGGTCCTGTCCAGCGGGGTTACAGGGATGACACCTGATGTTGTCTTATGTAGAGGATGTCTCTTATTTGATATCGATGTTGAGTCCCGTCTTCACCAGGTTGGTAGGCAGTGGCCAGCTGTTTCAACAGGTATCGCTGAGTTCTTTCAAGAGCTTTAAGTCTGTCAAACAAGGGGTTGTGGAGGGGATCACTAGGTCTTAGAGTTGGGGTTAGGTCCCTTACTGGAGGAGGGGCTCCATAAAGAATTTCATAGGGGTTGAGGTTACACAAAGAAATAGAGGGAGTATTTCTTGCATGAAACAGTGCATAAGGCAGGAGCATAGTCCAATCTTTTATGCCGCTCTCTAAGCTTAATTTCGTTAAGGTCTCTTTAATGGTTCTATTTATTTTTTTTACCTGTCCTGAGCTATGGGGTCTATAAGCACAATGTAACTTCCAATTTATCCCCAGTGTCCTGGCTAACCCCTGACTTACCTGGGCAATGAACGCCGGGCCATTATCAGACCCTATTACCTTAGGCAGGCCGTGTCTTGGAAAAATATCTTTCAGGATCTTCTTGACCACCAATTGTGCCTTTTTTTGTGGGGAAGGCTTCAATCCATCCTGAAAATATATCTACAAAGACTAGGAGATATTTAAGTCCATACCTTGCTGGCTTAATTTCAGTAAAGTCCACTTCCCAGAATTGTACTGGTCTGGTTCCTAATAGGTGCTTTCCTGCGGAAAGCTTGGAAAGATAAGCATTAACCTATTGACAGACCGGACAGACTTTTGTTACCTGTTCAGTTATTTCCTTTTGCTGTGAGTGGGTTAGTGGAAAACTCTGTTCTTGATCCTTCAGGAATGCCTGCAGTTTTTTTGAACCAAGGTGTGTGAATTAATGTACATTTTTAACGTAGTGTAGGGCTTTCTGAAATTGCAGGCTTGGCTCAGTCAAGTTGAGGAATTCAGTGCCAGTGTCGTTAGATGTTATCAAAAGCGTTCTGGTGTTCAGGGGTCCATTGGAATTGGGTATCTCCATTTAACAGCGGGTATAAAGAAGAAGTTAAGGACGCAAACACAGAAATCCATAACCTACAAAACCCAGTAGTCCCAAGAAACTCTCTGTGTTGTCTGCTGCTAGATGGGGGTGGTATCTGCACAACCGTTTGTTTTCTGGGCTCAGTGAGCCATCGTTTACTGCCCCTAAGGGAATAGCCCAGGAAGATTACTTCTTGCTGGCAAATTTGGGCCTATTTGGCAGAAGCTCTATACCCGAGTTGAGCAAGCTCATATAATAGTGCTTGGGTCCCAGACTCACAGTTTTCTTTGGTGTTGGCTGCCAGTAGCAGGTCATCCACGTATTGAAGCTGGGTGACTTTGCGGTGTGTAGTTCTGACGTTGTTGAGATCTCTGTGGAGGGCTTCATCAAAGAGAGTGGGAGAGTTTTTGAACCCCTGTGGGAGTCTAGTCCAAGTTACTTGATCAGACGTTCCAGTTTCTGGGTCTACCCACTAGCAAGCAAACAGCAACTGACTATCTTTATGCAGAGGCAAACAAAAGATAGCATCTTTTAAGTCCAGAACAGTATACCATTTCTGCTAAGGGTTCAGAGTGATAAGCAGATTGTACGAATTAGTTACCGTGGAGTGAATGTCCTGCACTCTGTTATTAATCTCTCTTAGGTCTTGAACGGGGGATAGTCCCCGGTTACTGGCTTTTTTTACTGGGAGCAGGGGAGTCTTCCAGGCCGATTGACAGGGCCTTAGGACCCTAAGGCCAGATATTTCTGAATATGGGGCCTTATCCCATCTTTAGCTTTTCTGCTCAGAGGATATTGTTTGACATTGATTGGGGAGGCTGAGGTTTTTAACTCCACTGTTCTTGGAGGTTGTTTCACGGCTAGGCCTAACCTAGACGTTTTTGCCCAGGTGTCTGGGTAATCTGTTATCCATTTCTGGGGTAGCTTGCTTGTTTGAGCAGTCTTGGGGGATGTGAAGAGTGGATGTTCATCTTCTACTGACATTTATAAAGCCAAGACTATAGGAGTTTTTACTGAAGGATTTAGAAATTTCATTTTGGGGCCTTCGGGGTTAAAAGTTGTTTTGGCCTGGAGCTTACTGAGCAGATCTCTGCCCATCAATGGGGCCAGGGATTCTGGGATTACTAGGAAGGAGTGATGGATTTTTCCTTTCCCCATGTCCATGGTCCTCTTAGTTGTCTATGTCTGATATTTACTGCCATTAGCCCTTTGAACTAGAGACATTTTATTTGATAGTGTGCCCAGTGGGGCCTTAAGGGTTGAGTATACTGCTGCTGTATCCACTTCAAAGTTTACCTGGGTCCTCTCCACTTCAAAAGTTACCCTGAGCTCGGGGAAGGAATCTGAGCCCCGACGTTCTTAGTCATCCTTTTGAGTCAGAATGGCTGGCTGTCGTAACTGTCTCTTTTCTAGGGCACTCTTTGGCCCAGTGACCTTTTTCTTTACAGTAGGCACAATGATCTGAGGCCAGGGGTGGCCTCTGGCGTGTGCCCAGGTTTCCGTTCCTGTCTTCCTGTTTGTTAATTTCTGGCCTATTTATTGTTGTGACCAGGACCTTAGTCAATGCCTTAGTCTGTCTTTTGCATCTCTCATCTTCCCTTTGCTCCCTTTCTTTCTCTTTGTTTCTCTCATATAGTATACTTTCTCGGCTTCTCTGACTAAATCTCCCAAAGTCATATCTTGTGATCCCTCTAAGAGTTGTAACTTTCTTTTAATATCCAGGGCAGCTTGCCCAATGAGGGCCATCATGACAGATGCCTTTTGATCCTCTGCCTGAGGATCAATAGGAGTAAATCTCATATATGCCTCCATAATTCTCTCTAGAAACATAGAGGGATATTTATCAGGCCCTTAAATTATCTCTCTTACCTTGGCCAAATTAGGTGGTTCCCTAGCGGCCGATTGGAAACCCACTATTAGGGCCTGGCAATAAGTGGACAGATGCTCCCTACCTTCAAAGGTGTTGGGGTTTCAGTTGGGTCAATTCAAGGGGAAGCTGGCTTTGATTATGTTGGGAAGTTGTGTTGGTCACACATCTGGTCCGAGAATATATTTTTTAGCTTCCAGGAGGTTTTTCTCTCATTCCTCTGCCGTAAAGAGAGTCCCTAGGATTTGTTGGCAGTCATCCCAAGTAGGCAAGTGTGAAAACCCCAGGGAGTTCTTTGAGTTCTTTTAGCCGGGCCAGCTTCCTCCAGGGAAGGAGGGGCTGTGTGTGACGCGGGGGAGTCATCTGGAGGGCACTGGTCCGGCCTAACTTCCTCCAATGGCAGAGAAGCAGAGTCAGCAGGGGAATCACTTAGAGGTTGTTGGGGGTTGGGGACAAGGGCAGGGGATAAGAAGGAGGAGGAGAGTCCAGTAGAATCTTGAGACTCAGGGAGAACAAAGCGTGGAGGAGGAGGAGCAGAGGGTTTGAGAGATAGAATCGTGGTGGAAGGAGTAGGAGCGTAGGCAGGGACAAGGAAAGGCTTCACCCATGGAGGAGGAGATTTGCAGAGGTCCTGCCAAGTTAAGATATATGGCTGTTGATCTGGATGGCTATGTGGCCTCAGCTGAAAGACAATATCTCTGATTTTTCAAATTAGTGGGAAGTAGAAACATCCTTCTGGGGGCCATCCAACTCCAAAGGTGTGTCATTCTGAGGCACAGAGAGTCTGCCAGGTCCAGCGTTTTAATGAAAAAGAAAGATTCTGTGCCCTTAAGCAGACTTTGGTCCAGTGATCAAGGGTCAGGGAGAGAAGTGTTGAAGTGCTCTGTCCCAAAATGAGAGATACACAAACAGTGAAAGCAACGACATACTACACAGACAAGACAAGACAATAAAGACAGACAATGGACGTCCAATACTGAGACAAGGACTGAGTAGCCCTCAAAACCTGATGGGCTGGCAATACCGAATCCGAAACAAAATATCACAGAGTTGAGGAGACTATTGTTCCTTGATTTCCTGAGTCCTCTGGGGCATCCCCCAGGGATGTGGCCTGTGGCTCTGTGACATGTCTGTCAGCCACCGTCAGAGAGAGCTCATGCTCAACACCGATAGCGATTTTGCAAAACCCTAACCTGAAACCTGAAACCTGAAACCAGAAAGAGTCACCTTACTTACCCTGAAAGGAGCCCCTTGGGGGTCTTTCGTCCGCCACTGCTGGATCTCGCTGGTGCCTCCAGATGTAAAGATCGGGTGAGCGACAGAGGAAGAGACCACCAAGAGAATGTCTCATGCAACAGTAAAGGGTTTATTGGGAGACCAGCTTTCTGGGGCTCAGAGGTCACTTGAATAGAGCAGAGAGCAATGAAAACAGCTTAAGCAGAGCTTATATACTTTCCTTGGAGAGGGCAGGGAGGGAAGTTTATTGATGGGTCAGGGCAAAGGGGAAGTTTGCGTGCAAACGGGTGAGGATGTGTATTCTGCAGTTTGGCAGTTGGGGACAGCACATTCTGGAAACAAGATTAGCAAACAGTCCTCAAGTTTCCAACAGTGTTTTGTTAAGCATACAGAAAAACAGGAAGTGACAAGTACCTATTTTATTAACCTTTCACCAATGCCTAAATGGAATGTGAGCATGGTTTACTAAAAACATCCATGTCCACGTTGCCTAATGCTCTCAAATCAATCTTATTTGTGACTACATATTTGTTTCTTCCTAAGATTATATATTGAACCTCAACCCTGTTGAAAATGACTAATCCTATCACTCACTTTGTATTTTGCCTGATTTCCTAATGTCTCTATTGATATCTGCTTTCCTACATATTTTCACGAGTTCATCATTGTGACTGACTCTTCACATGTGCTGACATTTACATTCACTCTCTATCCGAAATCCTATTGCTAAAGAACTTTTGGTCGAAATCCTATACTCACTCTTTTTTTCTAAATCTACTGACTATCTTCCTAATCCTTCCAACTATACCTTTTTGACTGGATGATCTCTTCTAGAATCAATCATCCAAGGTACAAGATCTTAAGCCATTGTATATTGATTTATCTGAGACATCTATGCAGAATATAATTCAAAGCTAAGTATTCCAATCAACAGCCCAATGCCCTTCTTGGATTCAAATCTTATCTAGATTTCTGTGTTCATACATATATTTCACCAATATATTCTTGTAAATATCGCAAGTTCCCAATACCATTGTTTGTTCCTCAGTATGATTCCTAACCCAAATCGAACCTGTTATTACCCTAAACATACACTGTTCCCTCAAACTAAGTTTACAGATGAGCCGGGACAGAGTTTGTCTTACAATAGTAATGTAGGGGGTCTTCCACCTGCTGAGAACATCAAAGTTCCAGGCAGAAATGATACCCTGGAGAAGTTGCAGGCAGCTATGAAGGACCTAAGAGATCAAAAGTCATATTCCATGGCAAGCAACCTGGTCAGTATGAAGGGATGTGTCTGAATCAGCCTCTCCTTTCCTATTGTAGAGAAGACTGATCAAACCATACCTGCGTGGAAAGCTGTTCCCAGGTGCCTATGCTTGATATACCATTCTAACTTATGAAAGTGTCACAGGAAGTAGGAGCAGCCTCCATTTCATGGGACCCTTGGAAGCAACTGTAAGTACAAAGTGGTGGCCAAGGCAGTGACTTCATTCAGTTCCTGAAGGAAGTGACCTCACCTCACTTCTTTGGTGATGGAAATCTCTGGACTTGTGATCCAGGAAGCCAGGCACCCAGAGCCAGTCCCAGTCCCAGTTCCAGTGGTCTCACTTGTTTGGATTTACCAAGGACAGAGTCAGTCTTCCTTGGTACCTACTGATATGAGGATTGTCAAATGCCAGAAGAGCTCTGAAGAGGGACCTTTCCTGAGAAAGCAGGTATTGGTTCACCACTGGCTCCTGAAAACTTCACAAAGTTGCAAAAGGAGACCAGATCTGACACAGGACAGGCCATTTCAGGGGAACATAGTATGGCCCACCAGTTAGAGGACACTCTGGATAGTCACAGACCTACTTGTGTTAAAGAGGTGCCTTTTTGCGTGTGGGTGTGAGTTTGTGGTTTTCTCTCAATTTCTGAGAATAGGTAGGAAAGGCTCTTTGTTTGGATTGGAGTGGACTGTTTCTAATAAGTCGTTTGACAGGGCTAGTGTTTCTATGTCTGTGTATCCCACTGTGTCTGTGGTTGTAGACATTAGACAAGAGAATGCATCAATGCATGTGTCCTGTCTAGTAGAAAACTCTCCAGTATTTATTCTGCCTAATTGATGAATGGACTGTGGTGTGCCTTATGGATGGGCAACACCTACTAACTTCCTAAGTTAATGTTTTCTTCCTGAATTCTGGACACTCTCTAGTGTAGGCTCATGGTTTTGTGTCCAAGATATGTACCATCTCCAAGATATGTGACATGTCCATATACTTGAGAGCTGTAGAGAATGGGAACATCTTAGAAAACTCAGATATCAGTGTGACCAGTAAACTCTCATTGGAGAAACCCTGCTTTGGTTCATTTGCTTACCTATGGTTCTGTTGCCCTGAATTTCAGGAAGGTCTTTGCCTCAGGCCACCCCTTTGTGAAGCCTGAATAAAACAGTTTTCAAATGAAAATAAATGGGCATAACCTGTGGCTCTTTGCTTAATTGCTTTGGAAAGGGATGTGTCTGAATCAGCCTCTTGGCCCTGTATGAGGTTGTGGCTTAGATTCTCAGCACACGATGAATCTAAAGATAGATTCCATGTGTGCAATCAAAAGCAAAATGGCCAAAAATCTGTCATTGTTGATTAGTCTCTTGCCTTCCTCTGTTAGGTCCCTGACCTTTATCAAGTGAGAATAGGGATCATTTGGGTCAAATGAGTTCTTTGAAGCCCTGAAGAGATGCTTGTGTTTTCTTATGACTCCAAATCACATAAAAAATCTATCGCTGAGAATCAGTAGGCCTCAAATTGGAGAAGCAGAGCAGTATTAACGGCAGGTCTATTGGATCACTCCAGGTTCACAGGAAGGGTGTCCATGCCACCTTGACTTTAGGCAAATGAGGGGTAAGGGAGATTTTTTTGGACACTCTTTTGGGATGTGTCCCGCTTTGAAACCTCCAGCCACAGGTTATGATGAGTGTCTATATTTAATAAGATGAGGGCCATGTGGGAGTATTTTGGTTTAAATTGTGGTCATTCGTGTGGCAGTTGGAAGAGATGACTGAATCCACCTGGGCTTGAACTCTGGTGTCATTCCCGTGAAAGACTGAGTTCTGGATCAGACATCAAAGAAGTATTGCCATGAATTGTGTTGGGATTTTCGGAGGCCACACATGAGATTCGCCCTTGGAATCTGGGAACTAGGCCCAGGGTGGCTTTCCACAGAGCACTGGGAATCTCAGCCAAGATATCACATAATTTTATTCTGAAAGACTTTGAAGCCATATTTACTAGTCAAAACACACATGGACCTCAATTGTAGACCTCAGTGGGCCTGGATTCTTGTGACCTTTTGGCCACTCTTTGGGAGGACTTGCCTGTGAGAGTTCTCCAAAACTTTCATTGAAATCAGCTTCCTCACCATTGAATGATTCCTGAATGAATTGAAACCCACAGTGCCTCCAACTTCATCCTTGAAAATTGACTAGATAAATACCATAAAATTTTTGAAATTCCAATGACCAGATGGCACTGGAGAACCTTTGGATGTCCTGTTGCTGATCATGACTGTACCAGACAGTGCATTGATTGACTGGATTTCATGAAAATTGTGGAGAACAGAGATGCCATTAAGTTGGTGCCTTCTTAGTAGTGGGACTAGAGCAGTGGTGAGCAAGTGTGTAATAAAACATCTGTTGTGGGGTCATGTGGATCTGCTATTGGCTTCCAAATCGCTGTGACTGACATGGTGCAGCTAGCAGACCCTTATATGTACAGACATCTTGTTATATTGAGAGGTTTCAGGGCAATGTTCAGAATCAGGTTGCTTTGGTCAAGGGGGCAACCTATGTGGTATACAAGCCCTGTTGGTGCATTATCCCGCAGACCCTGACCCACCACATTTGACAGAACTTCCTCCAGCATGGTGTCCCAGTTGAACGCATTGTATTTCCTGAAGCAAGTACCAAACTCCGAGTGCAGCTGCAAGAAACACTGTGAAAAGTGGAGGATGATGAAATGGCTTCACAGTCCACGTGGGGAGACACTTAGCCCCCAGTGGCCACAGATTACATACAAAGAGAGAATTCAGCACTGCTGCCTCATTTTCATTGTAAAATAAGAATCCATGTCCTCCAGGTCACATAGATGCAGACCCAACTTTGATGCTCTCACTACAAAGAGGATTCAGCACTGCTGCTTCATGTTCATTGGGAAATTATAACCATGTCCTCCAAATCACAGAGATGAAGACCCATCTTTGATGGTCTCACTAGAAAGAAACCTAAAGCTCCTGACAACTACATGTATTTCAAGTCCCCAACCTAAAGGCAGTTTCTCCAGACGTCTTTAGGCAGGCAAATCTCCATGTTTGTGGAGTTTTTACACTGTCCCTTATTTTTGGAAACTTTTCTATCATCTCCAAGGTTGTGAACTCCTGAGCATTTTCTATTTCAGATATGTATTTAAAGATTTTCTAACTCTTCTCCTCTAATTGTGTCTTACTTGGGGCGAAGGTAATGTCAAGGCATTGTTCTGGATGAGAGTAGAAAAATTTTTTGTGAAGCACATATTTGATAAACATTGGATTCTTCTTATTTTCCATTCGAAATACTGAATCCCTGACACTAACTCATACCCTACTATAATATGACTACTAATCCTAATATGATGGAGAAAAATACCCAAGCAGAATGAATATGCAAGCATTTCAGAGAAGGCATGGTGAATAGTAGGACTTCCCTCTTGCACGATAAAGGGTAGGTTTTATAAATCTAGTCAATTTTTAATTGAAATAGTCCTCCATGTGTTTTTAAAGTTAACAAATATGTGAATTCCTGTCTCCCATTCTCTGTAGCCTACTCAGCACATGTATTTTTATATGCACATATAGAATTCTACCTGGTACCACACGTACATTTTTATGAGTTGGCTGACTTGGCAGAAACAAATTGTGAGAAGAGATCTCTCCTCCTAAATGCTGTTGGAACTGAAAATTCAAACAATGGGTGAGCTTCCTAGTAGAACAATGTTATACATAAATCCATGTTTAGTAAAATAAATAATTTTGCATCTGTGGATGATTTATATTACATGATGAATTACGATTGGCATATAGATATTGATACTTTTTAATGTATTTTTTGTGGTTTTTTAATATATATAAATATATATATATATATATATATATATATATAAATACATATATAAATATACATATATATATATGTATATATATATTCACACTCTTCACATTTTATAAAATATGAAATATATGTGTCTTATATAACTCCGTAAATTCATTTATGTTCATGTATGTGGATTTATAATCAACTTTTCACAAGATTATTCTCAGAAATACTCATCCACCTGAAATACATATTTGTTTCCCAGTTCTGAAAAGTAACTTCAATAAATGGTGCTTACAAATCCTAATATTTCTAGAGTAAATGACCCAGTTTAACATCAATGCAAGTAGATTCCTATAGGACATGATTTCTATTTTGACGTTCATTATAATTCAACACTGGTACATTACTATTTCTTCAGTTTTTGCACATCATAAGATATATATTTCATCCACAAGTTCACAAATTTATAGGAATTTGTTTCACTTTCAGTCACTTCCTGCTTCATAACACATGTATTCCTCCATGTTACTTGACTGGTCTTTTCATGAGACTTCTTTCGAAACACATCATTTTCGATTTCCATAATCAATTTCGAAGCTAAACTCACACACTCTTCAAGATAAACCATAACTTTAATATTACCATTAGATGTATAGCTGGTTGGAATAAATGTATGTATATCAATAAAAGATTTTCTGTATATTTTCACATTTCCGTTCAATGCATTATTTAATGTTGGAACCAGTTATGTTATTTATTCACAGTATGGTCTATTAATGCATTATCTCTATATTCAAAGACACAGTGTACACCTCTTTGTCCCCCCAATACTAATTTATACCTCTTCAAAATATTGCTCCCAGAAATGGTGGAAGAATTACTCATATCACCTTATCTATATATATATTTATATATTTTTTTTATCACAGTAATATTCTGGACACAAAAAGCAAAGGTCACAATCATGATTGTATCAAACCCTAAATGGAAAGTGAGCATGGATTACTAAAACAACAATGTCCAGGTTGCCAAATGCTCTCAGATGTAAATCCTATTGGTGACTACATATTTGTTTCTTCCTAAGATTATATATTATAGTTCGAGCCTGTTGAAAATGTCTAATCCTATCACTCACTTTATACTTTGCCTGATTTCCTAATATCTCAATTGATATCTGTTTTCCTACATATTTTCCCCAGTTCATCATTGTGTCTGACACTTCACATTTGGTGACATATACATTCACTGTCTACCCTAGACCCTATTGCTAAAGAAATTTTGGTCCAAATCCTATACTCACTCTTATTTCTAAACCTACTGACTATCTTCCTAATCCTACTGACTATTGCATTTTGACTCGATGTTCAATTCGACAATCAATCGTCCAAGGTATAAGGTCCTAAGCCATTGTATTTCAATTTATCTGAGACATATATACAGAAAATTATTAAAACCTAAGTATCCCACTCAAGGGCCCAATGCCCTTCTCGTTTCAAATCTTACCTAGGTTTCTGTTTTTATACTTATATTTCACCTATATATTCTTGTAAATATCACAGGTTCCCAATACCATTATTCATCCGGCAGAGAGATTCTGAACCCAAATAAAACATGTTATTAACCCTAAACATACACTGTTCCCTCAATCTAACTTTACAAAAGAGGAGGGACAGAGTTGGTCTTACAATACTGGAATGTAGGGGATCTTCCACCTGCTGAGAACATCAAAGGTCCATGCAGAAATGACCCCTGGATAAGATATAGGCAGCTATGAAGGACATGAGAAAGCAAAAGTTAAATTCTATGGCAAACAACCTGGTCATGATGAAGGTATGTGTCTGAATCAACCTCTAAATATAGAGAAGATGGACCAAACAAGGCCTGTGTGAAGAGCTGTTCACAGGTGCCTATGGTTGATATACCATTCTAACTTGTGAAAGTGTCACAGAAAGTAGGGGCAACCTGCATCTCATGGGACCCTTAGAAGTAACTGTTAGGACAAAGAGGTTGCCAAGGCAGTGACCTCATTCAGTTTCGGAAGGAAGTGACCTCACCTCACCTCCTTGTCGATGGAACTCTCTGAACTTGTGATCCAGGAAGAGACACACACAGAGGCACTCGCAGTCCCAGTTCCAGTGGTCTCACTTGTTTTCAATTTACAGAGGCACTCGCAGTCCCAGTTCCAGTGGTCTCCCTTGTTTCAATTTACCAAGGACAGAGTCAGTCTTTCTTAGTTCCTACTGATGTGAGGATGGCCAAATGCCAGGAAAGCTCTGAAGAGGGGACTTTCCTGAGAAAGCAGGTAGTGGCTCACCCATGGCTCCTGACTACTTCACAGAGTTGGCCAAGGAGACCAGATTTGAGACAGGAGAGGCCATTTTGGGGGAATATAATATGGCCCATCAGTCTGAGGACACTCCGGATAGTCACAGACCTACTTGGGCAAAAGAGGTGCCTTTGTGGGTGTGGATGTGTGTTTCTGGTTTTGTCTCATGTCCTGAGAATAGGTAGGAAAGGCTGTTTGATTGGATTGGCGTTGACTGTTTCTAGTAAGTCGTTTGACAAGTCAAGTGCTTCTATATCTGTGCATCCCACTCTGTCCGTGATTGTAGACATTAGTAAAGAGAATGCATCAATGGATGTGTCCTGTCTAGTAGAAAGCTTCCAGGCATTCATCCTGCCAAATTTATGAATGGACTGTGGCTTGCCTTATCGAAGGGTAACACCTGCTATCTTCCAAAGTTTCTGTTTTCTTCCTGAATTCTGGCCACTCTCCAGAATAGCCTCATGGTTTTGTGTCCAAGATAAGTACCACCTACAAGTTCTGTGATATGGCCATGTTCTGGATAACTGACGGCAATGGCGAGCATCTCAGAAAACTCAGATATCAGTGTGACCAGGAAAGTCTCAGTGGAGAAACCCTGCTTTGTGCCTTTTGTTTACCTCTTGTTTGTTGCCCTGAATTTCAGGAAGGTCTTTCCCTCAGGCCACTCCTTTGTGAAGCCTGAAGAAAACAGTTTCAAATGGAAATGAATGGGATTCACCTGTGGCTCTTTGCTTATTTGCTTCGGAAATGGATGTGTCTGAATCAGCCTCTTGGCTCTGTGTGAGGCTGTGGTTAGATTCTCAGCACCTGATGGATCCCATGTTTTCATCCAAACCCAAAATGGCCAAAAGAGCAGTCATTGTGGATGAAGTCTCTCGCCTTCCTCTGTAAGGTTCCTGAACTTCATCAAGTGAGAATAGGGATCCTTTGGGTCAAATGAGTTCTTCAAAGCCCTGAAGAGGGAAGCCCATAGGTGCTTGGGTTTTCTCATGTTTCTAATTCACATAAAGAATCTAAACCCCACAGTCAGTATTCCTCAAATTGGAGAAACAGAGCAGTATTAACGGAAGGCCTACTCGATTACTCCTGGTTCACAGGAAGGTGTTCAGGCCACCCCGACTTTAGGCAAATGAGGGGAAAGGGAGCTTATTTTGGACACTGTCTTGGGCTGCGCCCCTCATGGAAACCTCTAGTCAGAGGTTATAATGAGTGTCTATATGGAAGAAGATGACGGCCATGCGGAAGTGTTTTGGTTTTAATTGTGGTTATTAGTTTGACGGTTGGAAATGATGACTGGCTCCACCTGGGCTTGAACTCTGCTGTAATTCTCCTTACAGACTGAGTTCTGAAACTGACCTCAGAGAAGTATTGCCATGAGTTGTGTTGGGATTTTAGGAGGCCATGCATGAGAGTCACCCTTGGAATTGAGATGTGTGCCCAGGAAGACTTTCCACAAGGCACGGGGAATCTCAGCAAGGATATCACATGATTTTATTCTGACAAACTTGGCAGCCATAGTTGAGAGTCAAAACACACATGGACCTCACATTGTAGACCTCAATGGGCCTGGCTTCATGTGACCATTTGGCCACTCTTTGAGAAGACTTGCCTGTGTGTGTTCTCCTGTGCTTTCATTAAAATGAGCTTCCTCAACATTTAATGGTTCCTGAATAAATTGAAAAGCATAGTGCCTCCAAATTCATCCACGAACAATGGCTAGATAAATACCATGGAATTTTTGAAATTTTCATGTCCAGGTGTCACTGGAGAACCTTTTGATGTCCATTTGCTGATCATGAGTATACCAGACAATTCGTTGATTGACTGGGTTTCATGAAAAATGGTGTAGAACAGAGATGCCAGTAAGTTGGAGCCTCCTTAGTAGCGGGTCTAGAGCAGTGGTGGGCAGGTGTGTGATAAAACATCTGTGTTGGGGCCATGTGGATCTGCCATTGGCTTCCAAATGGCTTGTGACTGACATGGTGCAGCTAGCAGACCCTTATATGTTAAGGCATCTTGTTATATGGAGAGGGTCAGGGCAATGTTCAGAATCAGGTTGCTATGGGCCTGGGGGCAAGCTATGTGAGATAGAAGCCTGATTGGTGCATTCTCCTGCAGACCCTGACCCACCGCATGTGACAGAACTCCCTCCAGCATTATGTCCCAGTTGAACTCCTTGTATTTCGTGAAGCAAATACCCAACTCCCAGTGAAGCAGCAAGACACACCAGGAAAACTAGAGGATGACCAAATGGCTTCACAGTCTACACGGAGAGACACTTAGACCGCAGTTGCCACAGTTTACCTACAAAGTGAGAATTCAGCACTGCTGCCTCATGTTCATTGAAAAATAAGATACCATGTCCTCCAGGTCACATAGATGCAGACCCAATTTTGGTGCTCTCACTACATAGGAAGCTAAAGCTCCTGACAACAACATATATTTCAAGTGCCCAAACTCAGAGGCAGTTTCTCAAGATGTCTTTAGGCCTGCAGAGCTCCATGTTTGTGGAGTGTTTACCCTGTCCCTTACTTTTGGAAACTCCTCTACCACCTCCAAGGTTGTGAACTCCTGAGCATATTCCGTTCCAGATATGTATTCCCAGAATTTCTAACTCTTCTCCTCTAATTGTGCATTACTTCAGGCGAGGGTAATATCAAGGAATTGTTCTGGATGAGAGTGGGAAGATTTTTGTGTAGCACATATTTGAAAACACATTGGGTTTATTTTCCTATTTTCCATTTGGAATAATGAATCTCTGACACTAACCCATACCCTACTAGACTCTGACTACTAATCCTAATATGATGGAGAATAGTAACTCAAACAGAATAGAAATACAAGCAGTTCAGAGGAGGCATGGTGTATATTTGGACTTCCCTTTTTCATTATATAGGATAGGAGTTATAAATAAGTCAATGTTTATTGAAATAGTTCACCATGTGTTTTTAAATTTAAGAAATATGTCAATTCCTGTCTCTCTTTAGCCTTTTTCAGCTCATGTATTATTATATGCACATATAGAATCCTACCTGGTATCACACGTACCTTCTTCTGAGGTGGGTGACTTGGCACATACAAATTGTGAGAAGAGATCACTCCTCCTAAACGCTGTTGGAACTGAAAATTCAACCTAAGTGTGAGCTTCCAAGTTGAACAACATTATACATAAATCCATTTTTAGTAAAATGTATATTTTTGGATATGTGGAAGATATATATTTCATGATGAATTTCGATTGGCATATATACTGCTTCTTTTTAATGTCTGTGTGTGTGTGTGTGTGTTTGTGTGTGTGTGTATATATATATATATATATATATATATATATATATATATATATACTCTCCAGATTTTTCAAAATATAAAATATATGTGTCTTATTATACACTCCCTAAAATCATTCATATTCATGTATGTGGATTTATAATCAACTTTTCACAAGATTATTCTCCGAAATATTCATACACCTGAAATTCATATTTGTTTTCTAAAACTGAAAACTGACTTCAGTAAATGGTGCATACAAATCATAATATTTCGTCATTGCAAGATGGCCACGAATAGAGTGCATCACACCAAGTGTACTGCACCACTGCACAGGTGAATAACGAGTTAGAGTGACAAAAAAACTATCTTGTTAGGAAATTACAGCAAAATGGGGGTGCACCAAAACCTAGAAGAAGGATTTCTAGCACCATGGTCCGGTAATTGAGTCTCAAACACGAGCCAAATGTGCGACCCGAGATCCCATTTGACTGATCTGCGCGGCCCACAAAGTGGCTAAAGACGGTGCGGCACCACCGAGATGGGTCCAATAAGCAGGGAGAAACGTTGATGAGGATTCTGTGGAATCCTGCCGGTAGAGCCCCCACTGAGCCCTGAGCTGAGTTCAGGATTTCAGACAGGGAAGGAAGCGGTACAGTTCTATCTCCCACAATGGAAACTCTTCCAAGGAAACCAATGGCCATCATCTTGGAGAGCTGAAGTAACCACAGCCACACTCCTACAGATTACAACAATAAAACAGGAGTGTGTTATTCAGCTCATCTCCCATATATCGGGGAATTTGCATAAAATCTCTCCTAGGATTTCCGGGGGAGAGATTATCAGAGCGAGCCTGCATAAAGATGGGGGAAAACAAGAGGCAACTGACCTTCAACTCCCCCTCTCATCAACTGTGAAAATAAAACCTGTCTAACCAGTGCTGGGGGAGGGGCAAGTGGAAAAAATCAAAACAATAGAGTGTCTGGCTTCCCAATAGACACCCTCCACAACCAACAAACGGCAGGCCCAGAGTACAGTTTGAACTGCCTAGAGCCATCACTCAGGGGAAATCTGGTCTTGCAGGAAAAACCAGGACTAGCAGGAGAAACCAGAGGACTAGAGGCCAGGCCCTTGTGACTGGGCAGCGGGAGACTGCAGGCCCACAGGCGACAGTCCACCCGCTGCCCGCGTGACTAGGCGGCTTGGGAACGCCCTGCCGCCGGCGACCGACCGCACCACTGGGTGGCTAGAGATCACCCGCCCGCCAGTGACAGCCCACCTGCTGCACAAGTGACTGGGCAGCTGGAGACCGCCTTCCCGCCAGTGACCCGGAGCTGAAATCAACAAGTGACAGTACAGTCCCACCCCCCTATACGGACACCTCAGCAAGGAGCCTTGGGCCTGCCAAAACAGAGAGGTGACGTCACTGGAGCTCGGCCTTCGGAATTTCTTCCAAGCGGAATTCACTTTAGCATGCATAGTCTACCAACACAAAGGAGAGACAGCAGAGACATACAACACCAAAACAAATCTCTAGAATAAAGCAGAAACACAGCAATCAAATAGAGCTGGAAAGTAACGTGAACATCATGAAAAAACAATGGAATAAAAGGAGTACAAACAATGCAGGACAACTTAATTCTACAGGAGGACCTAGAAGCACCGGAAACAGGGATAGGGAAAGAAATCAAGGCATACTTAACTCAGATGGAAAGAAATATTAGAGAAGACATGAGGCAGCAAGTCCAAGGAATAAAAGTATATTTTGAAAATGAATTAAACAAACAAATTCAAATGGCAAAAAATGAGCTTTACCAAAAAATAGAGATCTTAAAAAAATTCAAACAGTAATTCTAGAAATGCAGGAAACTATAAACCAAATTAAAAACTCAAACACGAATATTACAAATAGAGTAGATCAAGTAGAAGTCAGAAAATCAGAAAATGAAGACAAAGTTTATCAACTTGAAAAGAATATAGTCAACACAGAAAAGATGCTTAAATCTATTCAAGAGATAAGGGATGTCAAAAAAAAAAACTTGAGAGTCATCAGGATAGAAGAAGGCATAGAGATTCAAACCAAAGGAATGGACAACATATTAAATGAAATAATTCTAGAAAACATCCCAGAGATGAAAGATGGATTGGATTGCGAAATCCTGGAAGCCTACAGGACCCCAAATATTCAAAAACAAAATAGACCAAATCAAAGACATATAATTATGAAGATAGCCAACATACAGAACAAGGAGACAATATTAAACGCTTATAAGAGAAAGGAGGCAGATTACATTCAGGGGTAAACCAATTAGGTTAACGACTGATTTTTCATCACAGACTTTGAAAGAGAGAAGATCCTAGAACAATGTATTTCAAATGCTGAAAAATAATGGATTCCAACCAAGAACACTGTACCCAGCAAAATTAAGCTTCAGATTTGAAAATGAAATTAAAGTCTTTCATGATAAACAAAAGCTAAAAGAATATGCAGCCAGAAAACCAGCACTGCAAAGCATTTTGAGCAAAATACTACAAGAAGAAGAATTGAAAAATAGTGCCCAAAACTAACAGCAGGAGGTATTTCAGTAAAGGGGGAGGAAAATAACCAAAAAAGTAAAAACTAGCCAAACTAAAATATAATAAATAAATAAACATGACTGGAAGTACAAATCATATTTCAATTGTAACCTTAAATGTTAATGGCCAAATCTCACCAATCAAGAGACATGGGCTAGTAACGTGGAAAAAAAAAATCCAACAATATGTTGTCTTCAGGAGACCCATATGATAGGAAAAGACATACACAGGCTGAAGGTAAAAGTTTGGGAAAAATCATACCACTCACATGGCCCTCGGAAGCAAGAAGGAGTGGCCATACTCATATGGAATAAAATCAACTTCAAACCTAAGTAAATCAAAGGGATAAAGAAGAACACTATATTCTTTTAGAAGGAACCATCCACCAACAAGACTAACAATTATCAATTTGTATGCACCAAGCAATGGAATTGCAACGTTCATAAAACAAAGTCCCCTCAAGTTCAAGAGTCACATAGACTACAACACAATAATTATGGGTGAATTCAACACACCACTCTTGGCATTGGACAGATCCTCTAGAGAGAAACTGAATAAAGAAACTATAGAACTCAACAGCACAATCGATAACCTAGACTTAACAGACATATATAGAATATATCAACCATCATCAAGTGGATACACGTTCTTCTCAGTAGCAGCACATTGATCCTACTCAAAGATAGACCATATATTATGCCATAGGGCAATTCTTAGTAAATATAAAGGCATGGAAATAATACCATGCACCATATCTGATCATAATGGAATGAAACGGGAAATCAATGATAAAAGAAGGAAGCAAAAATCCTGCATCACATGGAAAATGAACAACATGCTACTGAATGATCAATGGGTAACAGAAGACATAAAGGAGGAGATAAAAAAATTCTTAGAGACAAATGACAATACAGACACAATGTACCGGAATCTATGGGACACAGTGAAAGCAGTTTTATGAGGGAAATTCATTTATTGGAGTTCTTTCCTCAAAAAAAGAAAAACCAGCAAATAAATGAACTCATGCTACACCTCAAAAAACTAGAAAAGGAAGAGCAAAACAACAGCAAATGTAGTAGAAGACAAGAAATAATCAAATTTAGAGAAGAAATCAACAAAATTGAAACAAAGAAAAACATTGAAATAATTGATAAAACTAAAAGTTGGTTTTTTGAAAAAATAAATAAGATCGACAGGCCCTTAGCCATACTAATGAACAGAAGAAGAGAGAGAACTCAAATTACTAAAATACAGGATGAAAAAGGCAATATCACAACAGACACTACAGAAATAAAGAAGATAGTTAGTAAGTATTGTGAAACACTATATTCCAATAAAATTGAAGATAGTGAAGGTATTGATAAATTTCTTAAGTCATACGATCTGCCCAGATTGAGTCAGGAAGACACACACAATTTAAACATACCAATAACAAAGGAAGAAATAGAAGAACCATCAAAGGACTGCCAACCAAAAAAAACCCTGGACTCGATGGGTATACAGCGGAGTTCTACAAAACCTTCAAAGAAGAACTAATACCAATATTATTCAAGCTATTTCAAGAAAAACAAAAAGAAAGAGCTCTTCCAAATTCATTCTATGAGGCCAACATCACCCTGATCCCAAAACCAGACAAAGACACTTTAAAGAAAGAAAACTACAGAACAATATCTCTAATGAACTTGGATGCAAAAATTCTCAATAAAATCCTGGAGAATCGAATACAGAAGCATATCAAAAAAATTGTGCTTCATGATCAAGTAGGATTCATCCCTGCGATGCAAGGCTGGTTCAATATATGGAAATCAATAAATGTAATCCACCACATCAATAGACTTAAAGACAAGAACCATATGATCATCTCCATTGATGCAGAAAAAGCATTCGACAAACTACAGCATCCCTTTATGTTCAAAACACTATAAAAACTAGGGATAAAAGGAACTTACCTCAACATGGTAAAAGCTATATATGCTAAAAATCAGGCTAGCATCATCCTAAATAGAGAAAAGCTGAAGAAATTCCCTCTAAAATCTGGAACAAGACAGGGATGCCCTCTATCACCACTTCTATTCAATTAAGTTCTAGAAATACTAGCCAGAGCAATTAGACAGACAAAAGAAAATAAAGGCATAAAAATAGGAAAGGAAGAATTTAAATTATCGCTATTTGTAGATGACATGATAATATATTTAACAGACCCAAAAGGGTCTACAAAGAAACGGCTTGAGTAAATAAATGAATTCATCAAAGTGGCAGGATATAAAATCAACACACATAAATCAAAGGCATTTTTGTATATCAGCAACAAAACTTCTGAAATGGAAATGAGGAAAACCACTCCATTCACAATATCCTCAAATAAAATAAAATACTTGGGAATCAACCTAACAAAAGAGGTGAAAGATTTATATAATGAAAACTACAGAACTCTAAAGAGAGAGATAAAAGAAGATCTTAGAAGATGGAAAAATGAACCCTGTACATGGATAGGCAGAAATAACATTATCAAAATGGCAATATTACCCAAAGTTCTCTACAGGTTTAAAGTGATGCCAATCAAAATCCCAACAGCATTTCTTGTAGAAAAAGATAAAGCAATCATGAAATTCTTATGGAAAAACAAAAGACCCAGAATAGCGAAAGCAACTCTAAGCAGTAAGTGTGAATCTGGAGTTATAGCGATATCAGAGTTCAAACTGTACTACAAAGCAATAGTACCAAACACAGTGTGGTACTGGTACCAAAACAGGCAGGTGGACCAATGGTACAGAATAGAGGACACAGAAACCAATCCACAAAATTACAACTTTCTTATATTTGATAAAGGGGCTAAAAGCATGCAATGGAGAAAGAATAGCATCTTCAACAAATGGTGCTGGGAAAATTGGAAATCCATATGCAAATAAATGAAACTGAATTTCTTTCTCTTGCCATGCACAAAGGTTAACTCAAAATGGATCAAGAAGCTAGATATAAAATCAGAGACACTGCGTCTGATAGAAAACAAGTTGGTTACGATCTTCATACTGTGGGGTCGGGCTCCAAATTCCATAATAAGACTCCCATAGCCCAAGAGTTTATAACAAGAATAAACAAATTGGACTTACTTAAACTATAAAGTTTTTTCTCAGCAAGAGAAACAATAAGAGAGGTAAATAGAGAGCCTACATCCTGGGAACAAATTTTTACCCCTCACACTTCAGATAGAGCCCTAATATCCAGAATATACAAAGAACTCAAAAAATTAAACAATAAGATAACAAATAATGTAATCAACAAATGGGACAAGGAACTGAACAGAAACTTCACAGAGGAAGACATACAATCCATCAACAAGTACATGAAAAAATGGTCACCATCTCTAGCAGTCAGAGAAATGCAAATCAAAACCACCCTAAGATACCATCTCACTCCAGTAAGATTTGCAGCTATTATGAAGTCACAGAACAACAAGTGTTGACGAGGATGTGGGGAAAAGGGTACACTTGTACACTGCTGGTGGGACTGCAAATTGGTGAAGCAAACTTTGAAAGCAGAATGGAGATTCCTGGGAAAACTGGGAATGGATCCACCCTTTGAACCAGCTTTTGCCCTTCTCAGACTATTCCCTGAGGATCTTAAAAGAGCGTACTATAGGGATACTGCCACATCAATGATCATAGTGGCACAATTCAAAATAGGTAGACTGTGGAAACAAACTAGATGCCCTTCGATATATGAATGGATAAAAAAAATGTGGCATCTATACACAATGGAGTATTATGCAGCACTAAAAAATGACAAAATCATAGAATTTGTAGGGAAATGGATGGCATTAGAGCAGATTATGCTAAGAGAAGGTAGCCACTCTTTAAAAAACAAAAGTCAAATGTCTTCTTTGATATAAAGAGAGCAACTAAGAATAGAACAGGGAGAAAGAACTTGAGGAAAAGATTAACATTAATCAAAGACGAGAGAGGAAAGCAAAAGGGAGAGAGAATGGAAACCATATGGAAATGGTAGGAGACCCTCAATGTTACACAAAATTACATATAAGAGGTAGTGAGGGGAAAGGGGGGTGGAATAGGGAGAGAAGTGAAAAACAGCAGATGAGGTAGAGAGGGAAGATGGGAGGGGAGGGGAGGGAAGATAGTAGGGGATAGGAAATGTAGCACAATACAACAGTCACTTATATAACATTTTGTAAAAATATGAATGTGTAACCATTGTGATTCTGCAACTCGTATTTGGGGAAAATTGGGAGTTCATAACCCAATTGAGTCAAATGTATGAAAGATGATATACCATGAGCTTTGTAATGTTTTGAACAACCAATAAAAAATAAATAAATAAAGGTTTAAAATTGAGTGGGAAGATATCAGCTAAAAAAGTGTTGAGATGCATTCATTTTGCTATGCAGAAACTTTGTTTTGTTTAGTTGTATCTATCACAAATTTATTGTACCAGAAAACTGGTTTTAAAAATGCACATAATTGAGATTAAAGGTTAATCCACCTACCCTCCTGAAAAATTCATAGTATTTCCTATATTTTTCATATTTCATTTTTTAGTGAATATTTTGTCATGGACCAGTTCTAGTCTTAGGCTATTCTTCCAGAATACTAACTCAACTGACAAGTTGGTACAATGTGTTGGATTGTTCTTTTCATCTTTTATTTAATAGTTTCTAACTGATAATGTGTATTTTTCCTTATCTTTATTTGGACATACATACCCAACTGTATCTTTGCATTTTATGTTTTACTGGGAAAGAGACTCATCAAAAGCTCTGTATTATATGTATCAGTAATCAAACATTTAGAGATCGCAATTATTCTTAATTTTGCCTGAAAATATCTTTGTACCATTTTTCTTATAAAGATTTAGAATTATTAATACTGCCCCTACTGTAATAAGTAACTACTTACAAAAAGGATTAAACAATTGACTTTATATCAATTATGAATATGAAAATTACTAAAATAAGTATTTTTTAATTAACACACAATTGATAGAAATTGAAATCACAAGAAGGCCATTTGAAATGTCAGTGCATATGGTCCTTAAATAATAGGTTGTTCAAAAAAAATTTCTCTAATTCATAAGAGTTAATATGCCATATTACAACTTAATGTGATATAAAACCTTAAATTATCAGTATTCATAAATAAGAATGATACCTGTTAACTTAAACATGTTTATTTGATTTTCACTGTAAGATGTTAATTCTGGAAGACTTGAAAATTAAGAAAGACTTGGTATATATTATTTCTAACAGGCTAATCAAAGTAATTTTAAATATATATGTATATATATATGTAATACATGTGAATGAATATAGATGCATATGTATAATAAATGTATTGTAATATATCTATCAGGTGATTATAATTTTTAAATTTTCTCAAGAAAAAAGAATGACTATAAAATCAGTTTTAAATGTAAATTTCATAGCATACTAGTGTTTGTAATGACATGAGAGAAAAATACATAACGAGGGAAAGTGAAAAAGAATAGAGAGAAGGGGGAAAACGATTAAGAAAGTGAGAAATGAAGAGGGTGAGGAGTGTTTGATGATAAGATAAAGTGGAGGAGCTGGGTTTCTGGCTCAGTGTTAACATGCTTGTCTAGCATGTGTGAGGCACTGGGTTATATTCTCATCACCACATACAAATAAATAAAATGAAGGTCTATGAACAACTGAAAAAATAAAAAATGAAAAAGGAGAAATATTACCAAAATTCCAAGTTTTTATAAATGTTAAATAAAAAAAAAATTATGTTACATAGCCTTATGCAATTTCTAGAGTCCCCAAAATAGTCATTAAATGTTAGATTATTAGTGCTATAACTGAAAATCTATTGCTCTTTCCTCTACATTCTGTGGCATGCTAGTGCTAAAATAAAGTGTATTATGACACCAAAAAAAATCAAATATTTCTACAGTAACTGACCCAGTTTAACATCAATGCATGAAGATTCCTATGGGATATAATGTGTATTTTGACGTTCATTTTCATTCAAAACTGGTACATTTCTATTTCTCCAGTTTATGCACATGATAGGATGTGTATTTCATCCACAATTTAGCAAATTTATACGCATTTGTTTTACTTTCCATCACTTCCTGCTTCAGAACACATGGATTACTCCATGTTTCTTGACTGCTCTTTTTAAGAGACTTTTTTATAAACACATTATTTTCGATTTCCATTATCAATTTTGAAGCAAAACTCACACAACCGTCATGATAAACCATAACCCTAATATTATCATTAGATATAAAACTGGTTGGAATGAATGATTGTATTTCAATATGAGATTTCTTGTATACTTTCAGATATCAATTTAATCCATTATGTAAAGTGGAACCAGTAATATTATTTATTCACAGTATGGTCTATTCATGCATTATCTCTATATTGATAGACACAGGGTACACCTCTGTGTACGCCCAATAATAATTTGTATATCTTCAAAATATTGCTCCCAGAAATGGTGGAAGAAATACTCATGTCAACTGATTTATACATACATTTTATCACAGTAGTATTCTGGACACAAAATGCAAAGGTCACACTTAGGATTCTCCCAAAAGCCTAAATGGAAAGTGAACATGGATTACTAAACTCATCCATGTCCAGGTTGCCTAATGCTCTCAAATGTCAATCATATTGGTGACTACATATGTGTTTCTTCTGAAGATTACATTTTCAATCTCAACCCTGTTGAGAATGTCTAAACCTATGACTCATTTTATAATTTGCCTGATTTCTTAATCTCTATTGATATCTGCTTTCCTACTATTTTCCCCAGTTCATCATTGTGACTGACTTTTCACATGTGCTGACATATATATTCAATCTCTACCCGACACCCTATTGCTAAAGAACTTTTGGTCCAAATCCTATACTCAATCTTCTTCCTAAACCTACCGACTATCTTCCTAATCCTAGTGACAAATCCTTTTTGACTGGATGTTCTCTTCGTTATTCAATCATCCAAGGTGCAAATTCCTGTTCCATTGTATATTGCTTTATCTGAGACATATGTGCAGTACATAAGTCAAAGCTAATTAAACCACTCAAGGGGCAAATGCCCTTCTGGGCTTCAAATCATACCTAGATTTCTTTTTCCATACTTATATTTCACCCACAAGTTAGCAAAATTATTTGCATTTTTGTCACTTTCAATTACTTCCTACTTCAGAACACATGCATTCCTCTATGTTTCTTGACTGGTCTTTTCATGAGACTTCTTTCCAAACACATTATTTTCCATTTCCATACTCACTTTTGAAGCAGAACTCACACACCTTTCATGATAAAATATAACCCTAATATTACCATTAGATGTATAACTCATTGGAATGAATGATTCTATATAAATATAAGATTTCTTATATATTTTTAAATATCAATTCTATCAATCCATTATTTAAAGTGGAATCAGTTATATTATTTATTCACAGTATTGTCAATTCATGCATTACTTCTATATTCATAGACACAGGGTACACCTCTGTGTACACCCAATAATAATTTGTATATCTTCAAAATATTGCTCCCAGAAATGGTGGAAGAAATACTCATGTCAACTGATTTATACATACATTTTATCACAGTAGTATTCTGGACACAAAATGCAAAGGTCACACTTAGGATTCTCCCAAAAGCCTAAATGGAAAGTGAACATGGATTACTAAAATCATCCATGTCCAGGTTGCCTAATGCTCTCAAATGTCAATCTTATTGGTGACTACATATTTGTTTCTTCCTAAGATTATATATTGAAACTCAACCCTGTTGATAATGTCTAATCCTATCACTCACTTTGTACTTTGCCTGATTTCCTAATGTCTCTATTGATATCTGCTTTCCTACATATTTTCCGCATTTCATCATTGTGACTCATTCTTCACATGTGCTGACATTTACATTCACTCTCTAACCAAAACCCTATTGCTAAAGAACTTTTGGTCCAAATCCTATACTCACTCTTCTTCCTAAACCTACGGACTATATTCCTAATCCTACCGACTATCCCTTTTGGACTGGATGTTCTATTCTACATTCAATCATCCAAGTAACGGTCGGGCGAGCGTCGGAAGAAGAGACCACCAAGTGTCTATCTCATGTAACAGCAAAGGGTTTATTGGGGGTCCAGCATGCTGGGGCTCAGAGTTCACTTGAAAAGAGTAGAGAGCCCTGAGAACAGCTTAAGCAGATGTTATAAACTTTTCCTTGCGAGTGCAGGGAGGGAAGTTAATTGATGTGTCAGGGCGAGTGTTCAGTTTGCATGCAACCTGGTGGGGGAGTACATTCTCCAGTTTGGCAGTTGTGGACAGCACATTCTGGGAACAAGATTGGCAAAAATTTCTCAAGATTTCAACAGTGTTTTGTTAAGTGTACAGAAAAACAGGAAGTGACAACTACATATTTTATTAACCTTTCATTCGACACTTCTTTTTCTGGCTACTTTTAATCATAAATATGATCATTGGGTGGTGTCACATTCCATGTCCGCTAGTGGGGTATTACCATTAGTTTAACTTGTCCAATTTGAGCCTGGAGAAAATAAATTACATGGTTGAGCAAGCAGGGTTTTATAGTTAGCAATAATGTGAGGATTATTATTGGACCCGCCAGGATTGATAAATGCGTAGTTAACCAGGGGGACTTTGTGAACCAAGATTCAAACCACCCTTTTTGGGCCTCTCTCTCTCGTTGACGCTCTTCAAGTCGTCATTTTAATTTACTCATAGATTTTTTTACAACTCCAGTATGGTTGGCATAAAAACAACATTCTTCCATCAATGCAAAACAAAGGCCCTCTTCTCTCATGAAGAGAAATTCCAATCCTCGACTGTTCTGTAAAACAACTTCAGAGAGATAGGTTAAAGATTCCTGCAATGCTGTGATGGAGGTTTCTAATATCTTTAAGTTTTGGCCTATTGCTGCTTCTATTTGGGTCATTTGTTTTGTCCCATGGACCAAGGCAGTGGTTCTTGTGCCCACCCCTGCAGCAACATGTATTCCTAATAGGATGGCGAAAGTGAGGGATATATGTTCCCAGTGGAACCAGGTTTTATGCCCCCCTATTTGATCTTCAAATGAACCTGTGTCATGATAGAGCACTCTGGGAAACATTTGCACAACTACACAATTAATCACATCTTTTGACCACTTCATGAAAACATAAACAATGTTTTAAGTATATAGAATTATACTGTTGTAGGGATGGACAAGGCAAGGCACCTAAGATAGTACCAAAGACAGGAAAACAGTCCTATTTGTTTGCAACCATATTCAGAGGGCATTACTTCTGTTGTAATCAATTAAATCCCCAGAATCCCAAGTTTAGGTAGTTTCAGAATTTTGTACCCAACATATAAGGGAAGGGGCTCAGAAGTTCACAGTCTTAAGAAGTTCACAAGAAGCCATTTGTCTTCTTTTTTTTTCCTCTGTTCTGGGAAAGTTAACCTTCCAAGGACACCTGGGTGAGGGAGAGCTTTATATTCCCTTTATTTTTCCCCCTGCCAACTGTTACCATGGAGCCCAGTTGGTAACTTCTTTATCTTACAAATGTAGCCATCTATGTGAAGCCTCAGCTCAAGGCCAAGGCCTTGTTCACATATTTTGTGAAAAATTAGTATGGGGGTGTCTAGCTTAGGATTGCAGATTTTTTTAGCCAGTGGCCAAGTAGAATAGGGCAACACGAAAAGTGGAATTTTATCTACTTAGAAATCTTTTATTGGGACTCTTTTGCTGAAATTCCTAAATTCAGCTATGTTGGAGATTTCTGGAGAAGGTCAGTTAAGACATTTCTGTGGGCCTGGTACAGAGGGGGAAGACGGGGAAGGCATGGCTGTGAGCAGTTCCGTGGATCTGAGAATGAGGTAGAAGAAATGTAAAAGAATAATGGAAAAGGGGTTTTGGATTTTTCTAGGAACAAATCTTGAGCAGTAAAACAGGTACAGCAGAGGGTAAGATGCGAGTTAGTATCCCAAAAAGCATTTGAGGGACTTTAAATACTTAGTAACATGTTTTCAGTGATGAAAAAGCAACTTTAAAGGCCATTTACATTGCATCTTGGATAAGGGTGTGAGGGCTCTTCTCAGCTGGATTGGGCTTTGTGTTAGGTAGTAAGAGGACCTGGTGGGACCCAGTGCGGGCAATGACAAGAGAAGAGAGGAGTGAGTTGGTTGAGGTGTACCTCAGTACCTGCTACCTCAAGAAGGGGGCAACGGTCTTAGAACTGGCGGAGGTTTGGGTTTTTGATCTAGTAATTGGAGGGGAGAAATCAGGTTGCATAGGTGAGAGTAAGAGCAGAGAGTCTGGAGCAGAAGGCTGAGGGTGAGGATCTATTGGAGAAGCATAGTTCAGGATGTGAGCAAAGGAGGGAAAAGGCCTCCACATAGGGGAATCTCCTTTTACCCTTTTCAGCACTTGCAGAAGTTAAAAAGGGCACGCAGAATTTGAGGATCCAGAGACCCCTCTGGGGGCCATCAATTTTGGTTATCTAATTGGTAATATGGCCAATGTTGTGTACAGAATTTGATGAGGAGTTTGGGTTTCATCAAGCTGTCCCTGTATGCTCACATCCTCATGACTTACAGAAGAAGCCGGCTTTCCCCCAACACAGCCTTGACTGTTTGTGGCTTTGATAGTCCGCCGGGCAAACATAGTAATCTAGGCTAGCCAACCTGCATCTGGCTCGCGTGTCCCTACATCCATAATATTTGTTTCCATTATCTATGGTAGAGAAGGGATTTAATGGAATTTTAGTGGGATCCACTTCATCAGGGATATCCCAATGGAAAAGACCTATAGCCAGCTGACAAATGTTTCTGTGGAGAGATGGCGACCATGTCCCTAAGTGGGCTGTATGCGAGATAGACCATACTTCTTGTCCAGTAAGATTTGTGATCAGCCATCGCTGCTGAATGGGCTGATGAGGGTTAGGACTACTGGTGGTCAAGGGGAGAGTCTATTGCCTTATCCACATGGCAAATACACAATTTGAAAGTGTTACCAGTCTTTTACAGTTTCCAGCCAGAGTCTGGACAGGGCACAGGCTTGAGATGAGAGGTATGGATCCAGGAAGTGATTCTGTCTACCTTTACTGCTGTAGGTGTTATAAGTAGCACCTGCTATGGTCCCTTCCAGCAGGGTTCCAGGGATGACACCTGATGTCGTCTAATGTAGACAAAGTCTCTTTCTTGATATTGATGTTGATTCCCCTCGTCACCGGGTTGGTAGGCAGTGTCCATCTGTCTTCACAGGTATCTATGTGGCTCTGGCTGAAAGACAATATCTCTAAATTTTTAAATTAGTGGGAAGTAGAAAGATCCTTCTAGGGTCCATCCAAATCCAAAGGTGAGCCATTCTGAGGCACAGAGAGTCTGCCAGGTCCAGCATTTTACTGAAAAAGAAAGATTCTGATCCCTTTAGCAAACTTTGTTGCAGTGAACAAGGGTCAGAGACAGAGGCATTGAAGTGCTCTGTCCCATAATGAAAGATACACAAACAGTAAAAGCAACAACACATGACACAGACAAGACAAGACAATAAAGACAGGATATGGAAGTCCAACACTGAGACCAGGACTGAGTAGTTGGCAAAACCCGATGGGTTGGCAATACCGAATCTGAAACAAAATATCACTGAGTCATGGAGACTATTGTTCCTCGATTTTCTGAGTCCTCTATGACGTCCCCCAGGGACTTGGCCTGTGGCTCTGTGACATGACTGTCAGCCACCATCGGAGAGAGCTCACGCTCTTCATCGACATCCATTTTGCCAAGCCCTGACCTGAAACCTGAAACCAGAAAGAGGCACCTTACTTACCCCGAGAGGAGTTCGTTGGGGTCGCTTGTCCACGGCTGCCGGATCTCGGTGGAACCTCCATATGTAAAGGTCCGGTGACAATCGGGTGAAGAGACCACCAAGAGACTGTCTCATGCAAAGCAAAGGGTTTATTGGGGGTCCAGCATGCTGGGGCTCAGAGCTCACTTGAATAGAGCAGAGAGCCTTGAGAACAGCTTAAGCAGAGCTTATATATTTTCCTAGGAGAGGGCAGGGGGGGAAGTTTATTGATGGGTCCGGGCGAGTGAGCGGTTTGTGTGCAACCGGTTGAGGGAGTACATTCTGCAGTTTGGCAGTTTTGGACAGCACATTCTGGGAATAAGACTATCAAAAAGTTCTCAAGATTTCAACAGTGTTTTGTTAAGCATACAGAAAAACAGGAAGTGACAAGTACTTATTTTATTAACCTTTCACTGCGAACTATACTTTTCAAGAATTCCTAATGTTTCTATTGTGTTTGTTAAAGTTCATTTTTATTCAAACCAGGTACGTAATTATTTCTTCAGTTTATGGACATCATTAGATATATCCATTTATTCACAAGTTCACAAATTTATAAACATTTGGTTCACTTTCAATCACTTCCTCCTTTGGAAGACATATATTCCTCCATGTTTCTTGACTGGTCTTTTTATTAAACTTCTTTCTAAACATATTATTTTCGATTCCATAATCATTTTTGAAGCAAAACTCACACACTATTCATGATAAATGATAATCCTAACATTACCATTAGATATATAACTGGTTGGAATGAATGTATGTATATCAATATAAGATTTCCTATATATTTTCAGATATCAATACAATCCATTATTTAAATTTGGAACCAGTTATATAATTTATTCACAGTAGGGTCTATTAATGCATCATCTCTATATTCATCAAAACAGGGTAAACCTATTAGTATCCCCAGTACTAATTTATAAGTTTTCAAAATATTGCTCACAGAAATGGTGGAAGAAATACTCATGTCACCTTAGCTACATATACATATTATCACAGTAATATTCTGGACACAAAATGCAAAGGTCACACAGAACATAATTTAAGCTATGTATCCCAATCAAGAGCCCAAAGTCCTTCTGGGCTTCAAATATTACCTAGATTTCTGTTTTCATACTTATATTTCACCTCCATATTCTTATAAATATCGCAGGTTCCCAATATCATTATTCATCCAGCAAAATGATTCATAACCCAAATCGAACATGCTATTAACCCTAACCATTCTGTAAACTGAGATTGTTCACTCAATCTCACTTTACAGAAGAGCAGGGACAAAGTTAGTATTACAATACAGGAAGTTAGGAGATCTTTCACCTGCTGAGTACCTCAAAATCCATGCAGAAATGATCCCTGGAGAAGACGTAGGCAGCTATGAAGGACCTGAAACAGCAAAAGTCATCTTCCTTTGCAAACCACCCGATCAGGATGAAAGGATGTGTCTCAATCAGCCTATCTCTTCTTAATGTAGGGATGATGTATGAAACCAGGCATGTGTGGAGAGCTGTTCCCAGGTGCCTATGTTTCTATACCATTCTAACTTGTGAAAGTGTCACAGGAAATAGAGGCTGCCTCCTTTTCCTGAGACACTAGGAAGCAACTGTTATGACAAAGTGGTGGCCAAGACAGTGGCCTCATTCATTTTCTGAAGGAAGTGACCTCACCTCACTTCCTTGGTGATGGAAATCTCTGAATTTTGTGATCCAAGAAGCCAGGCACCCAGAGCCAGTCCCAATCCCAGTCCAAGTGGGCTCACTTGTTTGGATTTACCAAGAGGCTAGATAAATACCAAGAAATTTTTGAAATTCCCATGACCAGATGGTATTGGAGAACATTTGGATGCACTTTTACTGATCATGAGTGTACCAGACAGTGCCTTGATTGACTGGGATTTATGACAATGGTGTAGAACAGAGATGCTATTAAGTTGGACCCTCCTGAGTAGTGAGCCCTGATCTGTGGTGTGCATGTGTGTGATGAATCATCTGTGGTTGCTCCATGTGGATTTGCCATTGATTTCCAAAAGGCTTGTCACTGACATGGTGCAGTGACCAGACACTTATATGTAAAGGTGTCCTGTTAAATTGATAGTTTTCAGGGCAATGTGCAGAATCAGGTTGCTATAGACAAGGGGGCAAGCTATGTGGGAATGAAGCCTGGTTGGTGCATTCTCTTGTAGACCCTGAAAAACCACAAGTGACAAAACTCCCTCCAGCACTGTGTTCCAGTTGAACCCCTTGTATTTCGTGAGGCAAATACCAAACTCCCAGTGCTGCAGCAGGAAACACCACGAAAAGTGGAGGATGAACAAAAGGCTTCACAGTCCACACGGGGAGACACTTAGACCCCAGTGGCCACAGTTTACATACAAAGAGAGAATTCAGCACTGCTGCCTCATGTGCATTGGAAAGCAAGAAAGAATGTCCTCCAGGTCACATAGATGCAGACCCAGCTTTGATGATCTCACTACAAAGGAAGCTAAAGCTACTGACAACAACATATATTTCAAGTGCCCATCCTCAGAGGAAGTTTCTCTAGAAGTTTTTAGGCCAGCACACCTCCATATTTGTGGAGTGTTTACCCTGTACCTTACTTTGGGATACTCCTCTACCACCTCCAAGTTTGTGACCTCCTAAATATTTTCCATTCCAGATATGTATTTACAGATTTTCTAACTCTTCTCCTCTAATTGTTTCTTATTTGGGGAGATGGTAACGTCAAGGCATTGTTCTGGATGAAAGTGGGAAGATTTTTGTGTAGCACGTATTTGTATACACATTGGATTCATTTTCCAATTTTCCATTCCAAAAACTGAATCCCTGACACTAACACGTACCCTACAAAACTCTGACTACTAATCCTAATATGATGGAGAAAAATGACCCAAACCGAATAGAAAAACAAGCAGTTCTGAAGAGGCATGGTGTATAGTCGGACTTGCCTTTTGCATGATAAAGTGTAGGTGTTATAAACCTAGTCAATTTTTAATTGAAATAGTTCTCCATGTGTTTTTTTCCTTTGGTATTTATTGTTTGTTCTTCAAAACATTACATAGTTCTTGACATGTCATATTTCACACTTTGATTCAAGTAGGTTATGAACTTCCATTTTTCCCCGTATACAGATTGCAGCATCCCATCAGTTACACATCCACTGTTTTGCATATTGCTATACTAGTGTCTGTTATATTCTGCTGCCTTTCCTGTCCTCTACTATCTCCCATCCCCTCCCCTCCAATCCTCTCAATGTACCCCATCTGCTGTAATTCATTTCTTCCCCTTGTTTTCGTCCCCTTTCCGCTCACTTCATCTTGTATTTAATTTTGTATAACCATGAGGGTTTCCTTCCATTTCCATGCAATTTTGCTTCTCTTTCCTTTTCCCTCCCACCTCTCACCCCTGTTTAATGTTAATCATCTTCTCATGCTCTTCCTTCCAACTCTGTTCTCAGTTACTCTCCTTATATCAAAGAAAACATTTGGCATTTATTTTTTAGTGATTGGCTATCTTCACGTAGCATAATACGTTCTAATGCCATCCATTTCTCTGCAAATTGTATGATTTTGTCATTTTTTAATGCAGAGTAATACTCCATTGTGTATAAATGCCACATTTTTTTAATCCATTCATCTATTGAAGGGCATCTAGGTTGGTTCCACAGTCTTCCTATTGTGAATTGTGCTGCTATGAAAATAGATTTATCAGTGTCCCTGTAGCATGCTCTTTTTGGGTCTATAGGGATTAGACCGAGAAGGGGAATTGCTGGGTCAAATGGTGGTTCCATTCCCAGCTTTCCAAGAAATCTCCATACGGCTTTCCAAATTGGCTGCGCCAATTTGCAGTCCCACCAGCAATGTACAGGTGTACCCTTTTCCCCACATCCTCGCCAGAACTTGTTGTCGTTTGACTTCATAATGGCTGCTAAGCTTACTGCAGTGAAATGGTATCTTAGGGTGGGTTTGTTTTGCATTTCTGTGAATGCTCGAGATGGTGAGAATTTTTTGATGTACTTATTGATTGATTGTATGTCCTCCTCTGAGAAGTGTCAGTTCAGGTCCTTGGCCCATTTGTTGATTGGGTAATTCATTCTCTTATTGTTAATTTTTTTGATTTCTTTGTATAACTCTGGATATTAGGGTTCTATCTGAAGTGTGAGGAGTCAAGATTTGTTCCCAGGGTGTAGGCTCCCTTTTTACCTCTCTTATTGTTTCTTTTTCTGAGAAAAATCTATTTAGTTTGAGTAAGTCCAGTTTGTAGATTCTAGTTATTAACTCTTATGCTATGGGTGTCCTATTGAGGAATTTGGAGCCCGACCCCACAGTATGTAGATCATAGCCAAAGTTTTCTTCCATCAGATGCCGTGTCTCTGATTTGATATCAAGCTCCTTGATCCATTTTGAGTTAACTTTTGTGCATGGAGAGAGAAAGGGATTCAGTTTCATTTGTTACATATGGAATTCCAGTTTTTCCAGCACCATTTTTTAAAGATGCTATCCTTCCTTCATTTCATGCTATTAGCTCCTTTATCAAATATAAGATAGCTGTAATTTTGTGGATTGATTTCTGTGTCCTCTATTGTGTACCATTGGTCCACCCACCTGTTTTGGTACCAGTACCATGCTCTTTTTGTTACTATTGCTCTGTAGTATAATTTGAGGACTTGTATCGCTATACCGCCTGATTCAAACTTTCTGCTTAGAGTTGTCTTTGATATACTGGGTTTTGTATTTTTCCATATGAATTTCATAATTGTTTTATCTATTTCTACAAGAAATGCCCTTGGGATTTTGATTGGCATTGCATTAAACCTATAGAGAACTTTTGGTAATATCGCCATTTTGATGATGTTAATTCTGCCTATCCATGAACAGGGTATATTTTTCCATCTTGTAAGATCTTCTTCTATTTCTCTCTTTAGGGTTCTGCAGTTTTCATTGTGTAAGTCTTTCACATCTTTTGTTACGTTGATTCCCAAGTATTTTATTTTTATTTTGAGGATATTCTGAATGGAGTGGTAGTCCTCATTTCCATTTCAGAGGATTTGTTGCTGATATACAGGAATGCCTTTGATTTATGATTGTTGATTTTATATCATGCCACTTTGCTGAATTCATTTACTAACTCCAATAGTTTCTTTGTAGACCCTTTTGGGTCTGCTTGGTATAGAGTCATGTCATCTGCAAATAGTGATAATTTAAGTTCTTCTTTTCCTAATTTTATGCCTTTAATTTCTTTCATTTGTCTAATTTCTCTGGCCAGTGTTTCGAGAACTATGTTGAACAGAAGTCGTGAGAGAAGGCATCCCTGTCTTGTTCCAGATTTTAGAGGGAATGCTTTCAATTTTTTCACAATTCAGAATGATACTAGCCTGAGGCTTAGCATAGATTGCTTTTACAATATTTAGGTATGTTCCTGTTATCCCTAGTTTTTCTAGAGTTTTGAACATAAAGGGATGCTGTACTTTGTTGAATACTTTTTCTGCATCTATTGGGGTGATCATATGGTTCTTATTTTTAAGTCTATTGATGTGGTGAATAACATTTATTGATTTCCATATATTGAACCAGCCTTGTATCCCAGGGATGAATCCTACTTGATCATGTTGCACAATTTTTTAAATATGTTTTTGTATCTGATTCGCCAGAATTTTATTGAGGATTTTTGCATCTAGGTTCATTAGAGATATTGGTCTGTAGATTTGTTTCTTTGAAGTGTCTTTGTCTGTTTTATGAATCAGGGTGATATTGGCCTCCTAAAATGAATTTGGAAGTTCTCTCTCTTTTTCTATTTCCTGAAATATCTTGAAAAGTACTGGTATTAGTTCCTCTTTAAAGGTTTTGAAAAACTCTGCTGTATACCCATTCGGTCCTGTTCTTTTCTTAGTTGGTAGTCATTGGATGGTTTCTTCTATTTCCTCAATTAATATTGGTCTGCTTAGGTTGTCTATATCCTCCTGACTCAATCTGGGCAGATCATATGACTTAAGAAATTTATCAATGCCTTCACTATCTTCTAATTTATTGGTGTATAAGGATTCAAAATAATTTCTCATTATCTTCTGTATTTCAGAAGTGTCTGTTGTGATATTTCCATTTTCATCCAGTATGATAGTAATTTGAGTTCTCTCTCTTCTTCTCTTTGTTAACATGGCTAAGAGTCTGTCAATTTTATTTATTTTTCAACTTTTAGTATTGTCAAATTTTTCAATTGATTCTTTTGTTTTGATTTTATTAATTTCAGCTCTGATTTTAATTATTTCTTGCCTTCTACTTCTTTTGCTGTTGTTTTGCTCTTTTTTTTCTAGGATTTTGAAATGAACTATGAGATCATTTATTTGTTGTTGTTTTTTCTTTTTTTAAGGAAAGAACTCCAAGCAATGAATTTTCCTCTTAGAACTGCTTTCAATGTGTCCCATAGATTCTGATATGTTCCGTCTGTCTTTTTCATTTATCTCTAAGAATTTTTTATTTTCCTCCTTGATGTCTTCTATAACCCATTGATCATTCAGTACGTATTGTTCATTCTCCAAGTGATGCATGAAGTTTCCTTCCTTCTTTTATTGTTGATTTTTCAGTTTCATTCCATTATGATCAGATAAGATGCCTGGTATTATCTATACTCCTTTATATTGTCTAAGAGTTGCCATGTGACATAATATATGATCTATTTTTGAGAGGTATCCATGTGCTGCTGACAAAAAAGTGTAACTGCTTGATGTTGGGTGGTATATTCTATATATG
The DNA here is from genome assembly GCF_048772815.1 of Callospermophilus lateralis. NCBI lineage: Eukaryota > Metazoa > Chordata > Mammalia > Rodentia > Sciuridae > Callospermophilus > Callospermophilus lateralis. The sequence continues at coordinate 1,049,551 of NW_027512722.1, read as the reverse complement.
TCTATTAAGTCTATGTTATTAATTGTGTTATTCAGTTCAATAGTTTCCTTATTCAACTTTTGTTTGGAAGATCTGTCCAGTAGTGAGAGAGGTGTATTGAAGTCTCCCATGATTATTGTATTGTGGTCTATCAGACTCTTGAACTTGAGAAGAGTTTTTTTGATGAACATAGCTGAACCATTGTTTGGGGCATATATATTTATGATTGTTATGTCTTGTTGGTGTATGGTTCCCTTGAGCAGTATGTAGTGTCCCTCTTTATCCCTTTTGCTTAACTTTGGCTTGACATCTATTTTATTTGATCTGAGTATGGACACTCCTGCTTGTTTCCGAAGTCCATATGAGTGATATGATTTCTCCCAACCTTTCAACTTCAGTCTATGTTTCTCTTTTCCTATCAAATGCGTCTCCTGCAGGCAGAAAATTGTTGGGTCTTCTTTCGTGATCCATTCTACTAGCCTGTGTCTCTTAATTGGTGAGTTTAAGCCATTAACATTTAGGGTTACTATTGAGATATGGGTTGTTATTCCAGCCATATTTGTTTATTTATGTTACTAACCATGTTTTTTTTTCCTCTTTGATTATTTTTCCCCCCTTTACTGTACTACCTCCCACTGTTGGTTTTCATTGTTATTTTCCATTTCATCTTCCTATAATGTTTTGCCAAGGATCTTTTGAAGAAAGGGTTTTCTAGCTGCAAATTCTTTTAACTTTTGTTTATCATGGAAGGTTTTAATTTTATCTTCCATCCTGAAGCTTAAATTCGCTGGATACACAATTCTTGGTTGGAACCCAATTTCTTTCAGTGTTTGAAAAATGTTATTCCAGGATCTTCTAGCTTTCAGAGTCTGTGTTGAAAGATCAGCTGTTATCCTGATTGGTTTACCCCTAAATGTAATCTGCTTCCTTTCTCTTGTAGCTTTTAAAATTCTCTCTTTATTCTGTATGTTTGGCATCTTCATTATAATATGTCTAGGTCTTTATCTCTTATGATTTTGCACATTCGGCATCCTGTAGGCTTCTATGATTTGGGATTCTGTCTCATTTTCATGTCTGGGAAGGTTTCTCATATTATTTCATTGAATAGATTGCTCATTCCTTTGTTTTGCACCTGTATACCTTCCTGTATCCCAATTACTCTTAAGTTTGGTCTCTTCATGTTATCCCATATTTCTTGGATTTTCTGCTCATGGTTTCTTAACAGTCTTGCTGAGCTGACTATGTTCTTTTCAAGTTGAAATACTTTGTCTTCATTGTCTGATGTTCTATCTTCTACGTGATCTACTCTGCTGGTAGTATTCTCAATTGAGTTTTTAAGTTGGTTTATTGCTTCCTGCATTTCTATGATTTCTGTTTTTTTTTTTTTTTATAACCTCTATCTCCCTGTATAGTTGATCTTTTGCTTCTTGGATTTGTTTATGTAATTTATTGTTGAAGTGATCTTTCATTGTCTGATTTTGCTGTCTAATGTCTCCCTGTTGACTCAGATCATCGGAAGCAAGTATATCCTAAATTCTTTATCTGACATTCCATCTGCTGCAGATATTACCTCTTCTAATGTTGAGTTGACCTGCATTGCTTGTGGTCCTTTCTTTCCTTGTCTTTTCCTACTGTTCGCGTTTTTTTCTGTTTGGTGGAACTTTTGTGTTATTGAATTTTACCCCTAAATGTTTATATTGCTATTGTTTTCATGAAAAGTCTCCCTCACAGGTGTGGGCGGTGGCTCTGCCCCTCCTCCAATTGGGGCAATGTGCCTACCACACCCGCAGCCCTCTGGACCTGTTCTGCCGGTCGGTAGCCTATCCGCCTACCTTGCAGGAGCGGGCAGTTGCTCTACCCCTCTTCGGGCGCTGGTCCTGTTCAGCCAGTGGGTCACAGGTCCACCTACCTTGCAGGCGCAGGTGTCGGCTCTGCCCCTCCGTGTGCCGCTGGGCCTCTTCTGTCTGTGGATTGCAGGGCTGTCTACATTGCAGGCGCAAGTGGCAGCTCTGCACCTCCCTAAACCAGGGCGATATATCTACCAGGCTGGTAGGTTGCTGGGTCTGTTCTGCCAGAGGGTGAGAGGTCCACCTGTTTCCAGGCACGGGCAGTGGCTCTGCCCCTCCCCAAACCTGGTTATGTGTCTAGCACCGTGGCGGGGCCTAGCGCCTGGTCTGTCGGTGTTCGCAGGTCTGCCTACTTCGCAGGCGCGGGGGCCGGCTCTGCCCCTCTGAAGGCAGCTGGGCCTCTTCTGCCGGTGGATCACAGGTTCACCTATCTAGAAGTTGCAAGGGGTGTCTCTGCCCCTCCGCGGGTTGCTGGGCCTGTTCTCCCTGTGGGTCGCATGTCCGCGTTCCTTGCAGGCGCGCAGCGGCTCTGCCCAACGCCCAACCAGGGCGATGTGTTTTTTACGATTGCGGGCCGCTAGGCCTGTTCTACCGGTGGCTCGCAGGTCCGCCTACCTTACAGGCGCGGTTGGCGGCTCTGCCCCTCCCTTCTCCATGTGTTTTTAAAGTTAACAAATATGAGAATTCCTGTCTCCATTTCTCTGTACCCTATTCAGCACATGTATTTTTATATGCACATATAGAATCCTACCTGGTATCACACGTAGATACTTGTGAGGTTGCTGACTTGGCAAATACAAATTGTGAGAAGAGATCACTCCTCCTAAATGCTGTTGGAACTTACAAAACAAACTATGGGTGAGCTTCCTAGTTGAACAACATTATACTTAAATTGATGTTCAGAAAAGTGAAGATTTTTGGATTTGTGGATGATATATATTTCATGATGTATTTCGATTGGCATTTATATTGCTACATTTTAATGTATATGTGTGTGTGTGTGTGTGTGTGTGTGCATATATATATGTATAAACTCTCCAGATTTTTCAAAATATGAAATGTATGTGTCTTATTATATACTCCCTAAATTCATTGATGTTAATGAATGTGGATTTTTATTAAACTTTTCATAAGAATATTCTCTGGAATATTAATCCACCTGAAATATATATTTGTTTCCTAGTACTGAAAGCTAACTTCAGTGAATGGTGCATACAAATCCTAATATTGCTACAGTAAATGACTCAGTTTAACATCAATGCAAGTAGATTCCTATGGGACATGATATGTACTTTGACGTTCATTTTTATTCAAAACTGGTACATTAATATTTCTTCAGTTTTTGCACATAATGGAATACATTTTTCATTCACAAATTCACAAATTCATAGGATTTTTTTTCACTTTCAATTACTTCCTGCTTCAGAACATATGTATTCCCCCAGGTTTCGTGACTGTTGTTTTAATGAGACTTCTTTCCAAGCACATTATTTTTGATTTCCATAATCATTTTAGAAGCAAAACTCACAGACACTTCATGATAAACCATAACACTAATATTACCATTAGATGTATAACTGGTACGAATGATTGTATGAATATCAATATAAGTTTTCCAGTATATATCCAGATATCAATTCAATCCATTATTTAAATTTTGAACCAGTTATATTATTTATTCACAGTATGGTCTATTCATGCATTATCTCTATATTCGTATAACACAGCCTATACCTATTTGTACCCACAATACTAAATTATATGTCTTCAAAATATTGCTCCCAGAAATGGTGGAAGAAATACTCATGTCATCTGATCTATATATACATTAATCACAGTAATATTGTGGAAACAAAAAGCAAGGTCACACTTATGATTGTACCAAATCCTAAATGGAAAGTGAGCATGGATTAAAAAAAAAAATCCATATCCAGGTTGCCTAATGCTCTCAAAGTGAATCCTATTGGTGACTGCATATTTGTTTCTTCCTGAAATTACATATTCAACTTCAACCCTGTTGAAAATTTCTAATCCTATCACTCACTTTATACTTGTCCTGATTTCCTAATGTCTCTATTGATATCTGATTTCCTGTATTTTTTCCCCAGTTTATCACTGTGACTGACTCTTCACATGTGCTGACATTTACTTTCAGTCTCTACCCAAAACCCTATTGCTAAAGATCTTTTGGTCTAAATTCTATACACACTCTTCGTTCTAAACCTACCGAATATCTTCCTAATCCACCAACTATCCCTTTTGGACCAGATGTTCTCTTCGACATTCAATCATCCAAAAGACAAGATCCTATGATACTGTATATCAATTTATCTGAGACACCTGTGCAGAACATAATTGAAAGCTAAGAATCCCAATCATGGGGCCAATTTCCTTCTGTCCTTCAAAAATTACCTAGATTTCATTTTTCATACTTATATTTCACCTATATATTCTTGAAAATATCGCAAAATTCCAATACCATTATTCATCCCAGAGAATGATTCCTAACCAAAATGGAACCTGTTATTAACCTTAACCATACAATGTTCCCTCAATCTAACTTTACAGAAGAGGAGGGACAGAATTGGTCTTCCAATACAGGAATGTAGGGGATCTTCCACCTCTGAGAACCTCAAAGTTCCATGCAGAAATGATCCCTGGAGAAGATTTAGGCAGCTATGAAGGACCTGAGAGAGCAAAAGTCATCTTCCATGGCAAACAACCCGGTCAGGATGAAGGGATGTGTCATAATCAGCCTCACTCTTCTTAATGTAGAGAAGATGGACCAAACCAGGCCAGTGTGGACAGCTGTTCCCGGCTGCCTATGGTTGATATACAATTCTCAGTTATGAAAGTATCACAGGAAATAGGGGCAGCCTCCATCTCATGGGAACCTTGGAAGCAAATTTTAGGATAAAGTGGTTTCCAAAGCAGTGACCTCATTCAGTTCACAAAGGAGGTGACCTTCCTCACTTCCTTGGTGATAGAACTCTCTGAACTTGGGATCCAGGAAGCCAGGCAACCAGAGGCAGTCCCAGTACCATTCCCAGTGGGCTCACTTATTTGGATTTACAAAGAACAGAGTCAGTCTTTCTTGGTACCTACTGATGTGAGAATGGCCAAATTTCAGGAGAGCTCAGAAGAGGGGCCTTTCCTGAGAAAGCAGGTAGTTGCTCACAGCTGGCTCCTGACCACTTCGCAGATTTGGCCAAGGAGACCAGATCTGAGACAGGACAGGACATTTCAGGGAACATAATAAGGCCCACAAGTCAGAGGACACTCCGGATTGTCACAGACCTCTTTGGGGAAGGAGGTGCCTTTGTGGGTGTGAGTGTGAGTTTGTGGTTTTGTCTCATGTTCTAAGAATAAGTAAAAAAGGTGGTTTGTTTGGTTTGGAGTGGACTGTTCCTAGTAAGTCGTTTCACAAAGTGAGTGTTTCTATGTCTGTGTATCCCACTGTGTCCGTGGTTGTCGACATTTGAAAAGAGAATTCATCAATGGATGTGTCCTGTTTAGTAGAATCCTTCCCAGCATTCATCCTGCCCAATTGATGAATGGACTGTGGCTTCCCTTATGGATGGAAAACACCTACTAATTTCCTAAGTTCCTGTTTTCTTCCTAAATCTGGCCACTCTCCAGAATAGGCTCATGGTTTTGTGTCCAAGATATGTACCACCTCCAAGCTCTGTGAAAAGGCCATGTAGTGGATAGCTAAAGGGAATGGCTAGCATCTCAAAAAACTCAGATATCTGTGTGACCAGGAAAGCCTCAGTGGAGAAACTCTGCTTTGGGCCTTTTGCTAACCAATTCTTCTCTTCCCCTGAATGTGAGGAAGGTCTTGGCCTCAGGACACAGTTTGTGAAGCCTGAAGAAAACAGTTTTAAAATGGAATTAAATGGGCATCACCTGTGGCTCTTTGTTAATTGCTTTGGAAATGGATGTGTCTGAATCAGTCTCTTGGCCCTGTGTTAGGCTGTGGCTTAGGTTCTCAGCACCTGATGGATCTAAAGAATGATCCCATGTGTGCATCCAAAACCAAAATGGGAAAAAGATCAGTCATTGTTGATGAAGTCTCTCGCCTTCCTCTGTTAGGTTCCTTACCACCATCAAGTGAGAATAGGGATCCTTTGAATCAAATGAGTTCTTCAAAGCCCTGCAAAGGCAATTGCATACATGCTTGTGTTTTCTCATGACTCCACATCACATAAAAAATCTATACCGACAGTCAGTAGGCCTCAAATTGGAGAAGCAGAGCAGTATTACTGGAAGGCATATTTGATCCCTCCTGGTTCACAGGAAGGGTGTACAATCCACCCTGACTTTAGGAAAATGATGGGCAAGCGAGCTTATTTGGACACTTTGTTGGGCTGCGCCCCTCATGGAAACATCCAGCCAGAGATTATGAGGAGTGTCTATATGAAAGAAGATGAGGGCCATGTGGGAGTGTTTTGGTTTTAACTGTGGTTATTTGTGTGGCAGTTGGAAGCGATGACTGGGTCCACCTGGGCTTGAACTCTGCTGTGATACCCCATAGAGACTGAGTCCTGGAACTGACCTCAGAGAAGTATTGCCATGAATTGTGTTGGGATATTAGGAGGCAACACATGGGAGTCGCCATTGGAAACAGAGATCTATTCCCAGGGTGGCTTTCCACAGAGCACTGTGAATCTCAGCCAGGGTATCACATAATTTTATTCTGAAACACTTGGCAGCCATAGTTGAGAGTCAAAACACAAATGCACTTAACATTGTAGACTTCAATGGGCCTGGCTTCATGTGGCATTTTGGCCACTTTTTTAGAAGCCTTAGCAGTTAGAGTTCTCCAGAGCTTTCATTGAAATGAGCTTGTTCACCATTTAATGATTACTGAATTAAATGAAACACTCAGTGACTCCAACTTCAACCTTGAAAGATGAGCTCGATAAATACCATTAAATTTTTGAAATTCCCATATCTAGGAGGCAGTGGAAAACCATTGGATATCCTGTTGGTGATCATGAGTGTACCAGACAGTGCCTTGATTGGCTGGGTTTCACGAAAATGATGTAGAACAGAGATGCCAGTAAGTTGGAGCCTGCTGAATAGTGGACCTAGAGCAAAGGTGGGCATGTGTGAGATAAAACATCTGTGGTGCTTCTATCTGGATTTGCCAATGGCTTCCAAATGCCTTGTGACTGACATGGTGTATCCAGCAGACCATTATATGTAAATGATTCTTGTTATATGGATAAGTTTCAGGGCAATGTTCAGAATCAGGTTGCTATGGTCAAGGTGGCAAGCTATGTTGGAAAGAAGCCTGGTTTGTGCATTCTCCTGCAGACCCTGTTCCACCAAACGTGACGGAACTCCCTCCAGCACTGTGTCCCAGTTAAATTCCTTGTATTTCGTGAAGCAAATACTGAACTCCCAGTGCAGCAGCAAAAAAATCACAAAAATTGGAGGATGATCAAATGGCTTCAGAGTCCACATGAGGAGACACTGAGCCCCAAGTGGCCACAGTTGACCCAGAAAGAGAGAATTCATCAATGCTGCCTCATTTTCATTGGTAAATAAGAAAGCATCTACTCCAGGTCACATAGATGCAGACCCAGCTTTTATGGTCTCACTACAAACGAAGCTAAAGCTCCTGACAACAACATATATTTCAAGAGCCCAACATCTGAGGCAGTTTTTCCAGAAGTCTTTAGGATAGCAGAGGTCCATGTTTGTGGAGTGTTTACATTGTCCCTTACTTTTGGAAACTCCCCTTCTACCTGCAAGGTTGTGAACTCCTGAGCATATTCAATTCCAGATATGTACTCACAGATTTTCTTACTCATCTTCTCTACATGTGTTACTTGGGACGAAGTTAAGGTCAAGGCATTGTTCTGGATGAGAGTCGGAAGATTTTTGTGTAGCACATATTTGAATACACATTGGATTCATTTTCCAATTTTCCTTTCGAAATACTGAATCCCTGACACTAACCCATACCCTACAAGACTCTGACAACTAATCCTAACTTGATGGAGAAAAGTAACCCAAACAGAAAAGAAATACAAACACATCAGAGGAGCCATGGTGTACCGTTGGAATTGCCTTTTCCATTATATAGGGTAGGAGTTATAAATCTAGTCAATTTTTTTGTTGAAAGAGTTGTCCATGTATTTTTAAACTTATCAAATATGTGAATTCCTGTCTCCCCCATTTCTCTGTATCCTATTCAGCACATATATTTTTATATGCACATATAGAATTGTACCTTGTATCACACATATATTCTTCTGAGGTGGCTGACTTGGCAGATACAAATTGTGAGAAAAGTTCAGTCCTCCTAAACGCTGTTGGAACTGAAAATTCAACCTATGGGTGAGCTTTCTAGTTGAACAACATTATACATAAATCCATGTTCAGTAAAATGAATATTTTTGAATACGTGGATGATATATATTTCATGATGAATTTCGATTGGCATATATATTGCTAGTTTTTAATGTCTGTGTGTGTTTGTGTGTGTGTGTGTGTGTAGATATAGATATAGATATAGATATAGATATACACTGTCAAGGTTTTTCAAAATATGAAATATATGTATATTTTGGCCACTATTTGGGAAGCCTTACCTGTGAGAGTTCTCTAGAGCTTTCATTGAAATGAGGTTCCTCAACATTTAATGGTTCCTGAATGAATTGAAACCCACAGTGCCTCCAACTTCATCCTTGAAAAATTGCTCCATAAATACCTTGAAATTCCCCTGACCAGGTGGCACTGGAGAACATTTGGATGTATTGTTGCTGATCTTGAGTGTACCAGACAGTGCCTTGACTGACTGGGTTTCACGAAAATTGTGTAGAACAGAGATGTAAGTAAGTTGGAGAGTGCTGAGAAGTGGGCCCAGAGCTGTGGTGTGCAGGTGTATAATAAAATATCTGTGGTGGGGCCATGTGAGTCTGCCATTAACTTCTAAATGGCTTGTGGCTTACATGGTGCAGCTAGCAGACCCTTATATGTAAAGGCATCTTGTTATAAGGAAAGGTTTCAGGACAATGTTCAGAATCAGTTTGCTATGGACAATGTTGCAAGTTATGTGCGATAGAAGCCTGGTTGGTGAATTCTCCTGTAGACCCTGACCCTCCACACGTGACAGAACTCGCTCCAGCACTGTGTCCCAGTTGAACTCCTTGTATTTCATGAAGGAAATACCAAAAGCCCAGTGCAGCAGCAAGAAACACCACGAAAATTGTAGGATGACCAATTTTCTTCACAGTCAAGACGGGGAGACACTTAGCCCTCCGTGGCCACAGTTTACCTTCAAAGGTAGGATTGAGCACTGCTGCCTCATGTTCTTTGGAAAATAAGAAACCATGTCCTCCAGGTCAGATAAATGAAGACCCATCTTTGATGGTATCACTACAAAGGAAGCTAAAGCTCCTGAAAAGAAAATATATTTCAAGTGCCCAACCTCAGAGGCAGTTTCTCAAGAAGTCTTTAGGCCAGCAGAGTTCCACGATTGTGGACTGTTTATCCTGTCCCTTAATTTTGAAAACTCCTCTAAAATGTCCAAGCTTGTGAACTCCTGAGCATTTTCCATTCCAGATATGTATTCACAGATTTTCTAACTCTTGTCCTCTAATTGTGTCTTACTTGGGGTGAAGGTAATGTCAAGGCATTGCTCTGAATGAGAGTGGAAAGATTTTTTGTAGTGCATATTTGCGTAAACAATGGATTCATTTTCCTTTATTTTCATTTGAATTACTGAATCCATGACACTAAAGCATACCCTACTAGACTCTGACTACTAATGCTAATATGATGGAGAAAAATAACCCAAACAGAATAGAAATACAAGCAATTCAGAGGAGGCATAGTGTATAGTTGGACTTGCCTTTTGCATGATAAAGGGTAGTTGTTAAAAATCTGGTTAATTTTTAATTGAAATAGTTCTCCATGTGTTTTGAAAGGTATCAGATATGTGAATTCCTGTCTCCCTTTCTCTGTTGCCTATTCAGCACATGTATTTTTATATGCACAAATAGAATCCTACCTGGTACCACACGTACATTTTTGTGAGGTGGCTGACTAGGCAGATACAAATTTTGAGAAGAGATCACTCCTCCTAAACGCTGTAGGAACTGAAAATTCAACATTTGCGTGAGCTTCCTAGTTGAACAACATTACACATAAATCCATGTTCAGTAAAATAAAGATTTTTGGATCTGTGTATGATATGTATTTCATGATGAATTTTGATTGGCATATATATTGCTACTTTTTAATATCTCTGTATGTGTTTTGTGAAAAATCTACACTCTATAGGTTATTCAAAATATGAAATATATGTGTCTTATTATACACTCCTTAATTTCATTCATGTTCATGTATGAGACCAAGGCTCATGCAACAGCAAAAGACATTTATTGAGGATCCAATCCAGCATGCTGGTGCTCTGTGCTCACTCAAGAAGGGAGAGCAGCCCAGATCCCCGAGCAGGGGTTGAGCAGTGCTTAAGTACACGATTTGGGGAGTGTGAGACTTTACATATATCACAGTTTCCTTTAGCAAATCATCATACACTGTGGGAAAATGAAACAGCAAATCCTAAACATGATTAGTTCATTCATTGGCTTGAACACGTCAGGCGGGAGTGATAGGTCAATTCTAAAGCGGGGTACACATTGAAATTGATTGATTTAGGCCCTGCGATGCATATGTGGTAGGCCACACAGGGTCCTAGGTTATTAAACAACCAGGCGGTCAGGGGAATATTTACTGGGCAGTCCAGAAATTGTCCTACAATTTACAGGAATTTCAGGTTTTGCGTGTAGCATGGAAACTTAAAAATACCTGGTCCTTTACATTTTAAACCAGGCCTTGAAGATTAGAAACTTTACAACACCCGGTCTTTTACACTTTAACTTTAACACTTTAGTTTCAATTTCTTTTACCCTTACAGATCACTCCTGGTTCAGAAGAAGGGTGTCCAAGCCACCCTGACTTTAGGCAAATGAGGGGCAAGGGAGCTTATTTTGGACACTGTCTTGGGCTGTGCCCCTCATGGAAACCTCCAGCCATATGTTATGATGAGTGTCTTTATGGAAGAAGATGAGGGCCATGTAGGAGTGTTTTGGTTTTAATTGTGGTCATTTGTGTGGCGGTTGGAAGAGATGACTTGGTCCACCAGGGCTTGAACTCTGCTCTGATACTCCTTAGAGCCTGAGTTCTGGAACTCACCTGAGAGAAGTATTGCCATGAATTGTGTTGGGATTATAGGAGGCCACACATGAGATTAGCCCTTGGAAACTGAGATCTAGGCCCAGGGTGGCTTTCCACTTAGCACTGGGAATCTCAGCCAGGATAACACATGTTTTTTTTACTGAAAGACTTGGAAGTCATAGTTGACACTCAAAACACACATGTACCTCACATTGTAGACCTCAATGAGCCTGGCTTCATGTGACCTTCTGGCCACTCTTTGGGAAGCCTTGTCTGTGAGAGTTCTCCAGAGCTTTCATTGAAATGAGCTTACTCAGCATTTAATGGTTCCTGAATGAATTGAAACCCACAGTGCCTCCAACATCATCCTTGAAAAATGGCTACATAAATACCATGAAATTTTTAATATTCCCATGACCAGGTGGCACTGGAGAAACTTTGGATGTCCTGTTGCTGATCATGAGTGTACCAGACAGTTCCTTGATTGACTGGTTGTCATGAAAATGGTATAGAACCGAGATGTCATAAGTTGGAGCCTGCTGAGTATTGGGGCTAGAGCAGTGGACTATATGGTTGTGAATAAATATCTTTTGTGGGACCACGTGGATCGGTCATTGGCTTCCAAAATACTTGTGACTGACATGGTGCAGGCAGCAGACCCTTATATGTAAAGGCATCTTGTTATATTGAGAGGATTCAGGGCAATGTTCAGAATTCGGTTGCTATAGTCAAAGGGGAAAGCTATGTGGGATAGATCCATGTTTCGAAAATTCTCCTGAAGACCCTGACCAATCACACGTGACAGAGCTCCCTCCAGAATTGTGTGCCAGTTGAACTCCTTGTATTTCATTAAGCCAATTCCAAACTCCCAGTGCAGCAGTAAGAAACACCACGAAAATGGAGGATGACCAAACGGCTTCACAGACCACACGGGGAGAAACTTAACTCCCAGTGGCCACAGTTTACCAAGAAAAAGAGAATTCAGAACTGCTGTCTCATGTTCATTAGAAAATAAGGAACCATTTCCTCCAGGTCACATAGATGCAGACCCACATTTGATGGTGTCACAACAAAGGAAGCTAAATCTCCTGACAACTTCATATATTTCATGTGCCCAACCTGAGAGGCATTTTCTCAAAGAGTCTTTAGGCCAGCAGAGCTCCAAGTTTGTGGAGTGTTTAACCTCTCCCTTACTTTTGGAAACTGCTCTACCACCTCCAATGTTGTGAACTCCTGAACATTTTCAGTTCCACATATGTAATCACAGGTTTTCGAACTCCTCTCCACTAATTGTGTCTTACTTGGAGCGAAGTAAATGTCAAGGAATTGTTCTGGATGAGAGTGGCAAGATTTTTGTGTAGCACATATTTGCATACACATTAGATTCATTTTTCTATTTTCATTTGAAATAATGATCCCTGACACTAACAATACCCTAATAGGCTCTGACTACTAATGCTAATATGATGGATAAAAAGAAACGTAACAGAATAGAAATACAGGCCTTTCATAGGAGGCATGGTATATACTTGGATTTGCCTTCAGCTTTATCAAGGGTATGTATTATAAATCTTGTCAAATTTTAATTGTAATATTTCTCCATGAGTTTTACATGTATATATATATATATATATATATATATATATATATATATATATATATATTATATATATACACTCTCTAGATTTTTCAAAATATGAAAAAAATGTGTCTTATTAAACACTCTCTAAATTCATTCATATTCATGTATGTGGATATATAATCAACTTTTCACAAGATTATTCTCAGAAACATTCAACCACCTGAAATACATATTTGTTTCCTCGTCCTGAGAACTAACTTCAGTGAATGGTGCTTACAAATCCTAATATTTCTACAGTAACTGACACAGTTTATCATCAAAGCAAGTAGATTCCAATGGACATGATGTGTATATTGATGTTCATTTTAATTCAACACTGGCACATTACAATTTCTTCTGTTTATGCACATCATAGGATATATATTTCCTCCACAGGTTAGCAAATATATAGGCATTTGTTTCACTTTCAATCACTTCCTGCTTCAGAACACATGCATTCCTCCGTGTTTCTTGACTGGTCTTTTCATGAGACTTCTTTCCAAACACATTATTTTCGATTTCCTTTATCAGTTTTGAAGCAAAACTGAAACAGACTTCATGATAAACCATCACTGTAATATCATCATAAGATGTATAACTGGTTGGAATGAATGGTTATATATCAATAAAAGATTTTTTATACATTTTCTGATATCAATTCAATACATTATTTAAAGTGTAACCAGTTATATTATTTATTCACATTATGGTCTATTCATGCATTATCTCTATATTCATAGACACAGGGTACACCTCGTTGTACCCCCAATACTAATTTATACATTTTTAAAATATTGCTCCCAGAAATGGTGGAAGAAATACTCATGTCACCTGATCTACATATGCATGTTATCACAGTAATATTCTGGACACAAAATGCAAAAGTCACACGTATGATTGTACCAAAGCCTAAAGGGAAACTCAACATGGATTACTAAAAACATCCATGACCAGGTTGCCTAATGCTCTCAAATGTCAATCCTATTGGTGACTACATATTTGTTTCTTCATAAGATTATATATTCAACGTCAAAACTGTTGAAAATGTTTAATTTTTTTCACTCATTTGATACTCTTTGACTGATTTCCTAATGTCTCTATTGATATCTACTTTCCTACATATTTTCCCCAGTTCAACATTGTGACTGACCCTTCACATGTGCTGACATTGACATTCACTCTCTAACAGAAACACTATTGCTAATGAACTTTGGTCCAAATCCTATACTAGCTCTTCTTCCGAAACATACTGACTATCTTCCTGATCCTATCGACTATCACTTTTTGAGTGGATGTTCTCTACTGCATTCAATCATCCAAGGTGCAAGGTCCTATGCCATTGTATATCGATTTTTCTGAAACATGTATGCAGAACGTAATTCAAAGCTACGTATCGCAATCAGTTGCCCAATGCACTTCTGAGCTTCAAATCTTACCTAGATTTCTGTTTTCCTACGTATATTTCATCTCTATATTCCTATAAATATTGCAGGTTCCCAAGATCATTATTCATTCTGCAGAATGATTCCTAATCCAAATCAAACCTGCTATTTACGATAACCATACACGGTTGCCTCAATCTAACATTACAAAAGAGCAGGGACAGAGTTCGTCTTACAATACAGGAATGTAGGGTATCTTCAAACTGCTGAGAACCTGAAAGTTCGATGCAGAAATAATCCCTGGATAAGATGTCAGCAGCTATGAAGGACCTGTGAGAGCAAAAGCCATCTTCAATGGCAAACAATCTAGACAGGAAAAAGGAATGTGTATGCATCAGTCTCTCTCTTTGTAAGGTAGAGAAGATGGACCTAACCAGGCCTGCGTGGAGAGCTGTTCTCAGGTGCCTATTTTGATATACCATTGAAACTAGTCAAATTGTCAAAGGAAGTAAGGGCAGCCTCCATCCAATGTGACCCTTGGAAGCAATGGTTAGGGCAAAGTTGTTGCCAAGGCAGTGACCTCATTCAGTTCCTGAAGGAAGTGACCTACCTAACTTCCTTGGTGATGGAACACTCTGAAATTTTGATGCAAGAAGCCAGGCACCGAGAGCCATTCCCAGTCCCAGTCCCAGTGCGCTCACTTGTTTGGATTTACCAAGTACAGAGTCAGACCTTCTTGGTACCTACTGATGTGAGGATGGCCAAATGCCAGGAGAGCTCTGAAGAGAAGCCTTTCCTGAGATAGCAGGTAGTGGCTAGCCGTTGGCTCCTCACAGCATCACAGAGTTTGCCAAGGAGACAAGATCTGAGACAGGAGAGGTCATTTTGTGGAGAACATAGTATGACCCACCAGTCAGAGGACACTCCGGATAGTCACAGACCTACTTTTGGGAAGGAGTTGCCTTTGTTTGTGGATGTGAGTTTGCGGTTTTTTCTCATCTTCTGAGAATAGGTAGGAAATGTTGTTGGTTTTGTTTGGAGTCGACTGTTTCTAGTAAGTCTTTTGACAAGGCGACTTTCTATGTCTGTGTATCCACTGTGTCCGTGGTTGTCGACATTAGAAAAGAGAATGCATCAATGGAGGTGTCCTGTCTAGTAGAAAGCTTCCCAGCATTTATCCTGCACAATTGATGAATGGACCGTGGTATGCCTATGGATAGGAAACACCTACTAACATCCTAAGTTCCTGTTTTCTTCCTGAATTCTGGCCACTCTCCAGAATAAGCTCATGATGTATTGTCCAAGATATGTACCACCTCCAAGCTCTGTGACATGTCCATGTTCTTGATAGCTGAAGGGAATGGGAACATCTCAGAAAACTCAGATATCAGTGTGAGCAGTAAAGTCTCAGTGGAGAAACCCTGCTTTGGTCCATTTGCTTACCTATGGTTCTGTTGCCTTGAATGTCAGGAAGGTCTTTGCATCATGCCACCCCTTTGTGAAGCCTGAAGAAACAGATTTCAAATGAAAATGAATGTGCATCACCTGTGGCTCTTTGCTTAATTGCTTTGGAAAAGGATGTGTCTTAATCAGACACTAGGCTCTGTTTGAGGCTGTGGATAAGATTCTCAGCTCCTGATAGATGTAAAGAAGATCCCATGTGTGCATCCAAAACCAAAATGGCAAAAAGATCAGTCATTGTAGATGAAGTCTCCTGCCTTCCTCCGATAGGTTCCTGACCTCCATCAAGTGAGAATAGGGATTTTTTTGGGTCAAATGAGTTCTTCAAAGTCCTGCAGAAGTACTTGGGTTCTCTCATGATGCCAAATCACATAATGAATCTATACCTGACTGTCAGTAGGCCTCAAATTGGAGAAGCAGAGCAGCGTTAACGGCAGGCTTTTTTGATCACTCCTGGTTCACAGGAAGGGTGTCCAGGCCACCATGAATTTAGACAAATGAGTGGCAAGGGTGCATGTTTTGGACACTGTCTTGGCTGCGCCCCTCATGGAAACCTCCAGCCAGAGTTTATAATGACTGTCTATATGGATGAAGATGAGGGACATGTGGGAATGTTTTGGTTTTAATTGTGGTCATTTGTGTGGCGGTTGGAAGAGATAACAGGGTCCACATGGGCTTGAACTCTGGTGTGATTCCTCTTAGAGACTGAGTTCTGGAACTGACCTCAGAGAAGTGTTGCCATGAATTGTGTTGGGATTTTAGGAGGCCATGCATAAGAGTTGCCCTTGAAACCTGAGATCGAGGCCCAGGGTGGCTTTCCACAGAGAACTGAAATTCTCAGCAAGGATATCGCATGATTTTATTCTGAAAAACTTGGCAGCCATAGTTAAGAGTCAAAAGACACATGGACCTCCCATTGTAGACCTCAATGGGCCTGGCTTCATGTGACCTTTTGGCCACTGTTTGGGAAGCCTTGCCTGTGAGAGTTTTTCAGGGCTTTCATTGAAATGAGAGTCCTCCCCATGTAATGGTTCCTGGAAGAATGGAAACCCCAAAGTGCCTCCAACTTCATTCTTGAAAAATGGATAGATAAATACCATGATGTTTTTGAAATTCCCAATGACCAAGTGGCACTGGAGAACCATTGGTTGTTCTCTTGCTGATCATTAGTGTTACAGACAGTGCCTTGATTGGCTGGGTTTCATGAAAATGGTGTGGAACAGAGATGCCAGTAAGTTGGAGCCTGCTGAGTAGTGGGCCTAGAGCAGTGGTGGGCAGGTGTGTGATAATACAACTGTGGTGTGGCCATGTGGATCAGCCATTGGCTTCCAAATAGCTTGTGACTGACTTGGTACAGCCAGCAGACTATTATATGAAAAGGCATCTTGTTATATGGAGAGGTTTCTGGGCAATGTTCAGAATCAGGTTGCGATGGTCAAGGGGGCAAGCTATGTGGGATAGAACCCTGGTTGGTGAATTCTCCTGCAGACCCTGACCCAACACACGTCACAGAACTCCCTCTAGCACTATATCCTAGTTGAATTCCTTGTATTTGTGAAGCAAATACCAAACTCCCAGTGCAGCAGCAAGAAACACCACAAAAAGTTCAGGATGACCAAATGGCTTCACAGTCCACTCATGGAGACACTAAGCTTCCAGTGGCCACAGTTTACCAACAAAGAGAGAAATCAACACCGATACCTAATGTTCAATGGAAAATAAGAAACGATGTCCTCCAGGTCACATAGATGCAGATCCAGCTTTGATGGTCTCACCAGAAATGAAGCTAAAGCTCCGGACAACAAGATATATTTCATGTGTCCAAACTCAGAGGCAGTTTCTCAAGAAGGCTTTTGGCCAGCAGAGTTCCATGTTTGTGGAGTGTTTACGCAGTCACTTACTTTTGGAAACTCCTCTACCACCTCCAAGGTTGTGAACTCCTGAGCATTTTCCATTCCAGATATGTATTCACAGATTTTCTAACTCTTCTATTCGAATTGCATCTTACATAGGGTGAAGATAATGTCAATGGATTTTTCTGGATGAGAGTGGGAAGACTTTTGTGTAGGACATATTTGCATACATATTGGATTCATTTTCCAATTTTCCATTTGAAATACTGAATCCCTGACACTAAACCATACCCTACTAGTGTCTGACTACTAATCCTAATATGAGGCAGAAAAATAACCCAAACATAATCGAAATACAAACAGTTCAGAGGAGGCATGGTGTATAGTTGGACTTGCCTTTTGCATTATAAAGGTTAGGAGCTATTAATCTAGACAATTTTTGTTGCAATAGTTGTCCATGTGATTTTAAAGATAACAAATATGTGAATTCTTGTCTCTCTTTTTCTGTAGCCTACTCAGCACATATATTTTTATATGCACATAGAGAATCCTACCTGGTACTACACGTACATTCTTGTGAGGTGGAGGACTTGGCAGATACAAATTGAGAGAAGAGATCACTCCTCATAAACGCCGTTGGAACTGAAAATTCAACCTATGGGTGAGCTTCCTAGAGAACAAAATTATACACAAATCTTTGTTAAGTAAAATGAATATTTTTGGATCTGTGGCTGATATATATTTCATGGTGAATTTTGATTGGCATATATTGCTATTTTTAATGTCTCTCTCTGTGTGTGTGTGTGTGTGTGTGTGTATATATATATATATATATATATATATATATATATATATATATATACACACACTCTCTCCATATTTTTCAAAATATGAAATATATGTGTCTTATATACACTTCCTATTTTCATTCATGTTCATGAACGTGGATTTATAATCAACGTTTCACAAGATTATTCTCAGAAAATTTCATCCACCTGAAATACATATTTGATTCCTAGTGCTGAAAACTAACTTCAGTGAATGGTGCATACAAATCCTAACATTTCTACAGTAACTGACACAGTTTATCATCAATGCAAGTAGATTCCTATGGGACATGATGTGTATATCGACGTTCATTTTTTTCAACACTGGGACATTACAATTTCTTCAGTTTATGCACATCATAGGATATATATTTCCTCCACAATTTAGCAAATTATTGGGATTTGTTTCAATTTCAATCACTTCCTGCTTCAGAACACATGTTTTCCTCCATGTTTCTTGACTGATCTTTTCATGAGATTTCTTTCCAAACACATTATTTTCGATTTCCTTTATCACTTTTAAAGCAAAACGGACACACACTTTATGATAAACCATAACTATAATATCACTATTAGATGTATAACTGGTTGGAATGAATGATTTTATATCAATAAAAGATTTCTTATATATTTTCTGATATCAATTCAATACATTTTGTAAAGTGGAACCAGTTATATTATTTATTCACAGTATGGTCTATTCATGCATTATCTCTATATTAATAGACACAGGTTACACCTCTTTGTATCCCCAATACTAATTTATACATCTTCAAAATATTGCTCCCAGAAATGGTGGAAGAAATACTCATATCACCTGATCTACATATGCATGGTATCACAGTAATATTCTGGACACAAAATGCAAAATTCACACGTATGACTGTACCAAAGCCTAAATGGAAACTGAACATGGATTACTAAAAACATCCATGACCAGGTTGCCTAATGCTCTCAAATGTCAATCCTATTGGTGACTACATATTTGTTTCTTCCTAAGATTATATATTCAACCTCAATACCATTGAAAATGTCTAATTTTTTCACTCACTTTGTACTTTTCCTGATTTCCTAATGTCTCTATTGATATCTACTTTCCTACATATTTTCCCCAGTTCAACATTGTGACTGACCCTTCACATGTGCTGACATTGACATTCACTCTCTAACCGAAACCCTATTGCTTATGAATTTTGGTCCAAATCCTATACTCACTCTTCTTCCGAAACATACTGACTATCTTCCTGATCCTATCAACTATCCCTTTTTGAGTGGATGTTCTCTACTACATTCAATCATCTAAGGTACAAGGTCCTATGCTATTGTATATCGATTTTTCTGAAACATGTATGCAGAACGTAATTCAAAGCTACGTATCACAATCAGTTGCCCAATGCACTTCTGAGCTTCAAATCTTACCTAGATTTCTGTTTTCATACTTATATTTCATCTCTATATTCCTATAAATATTGCAGGTTCCCAAGACCATTATTCATCCCGCAGAATGATTCCTAACCCAAATCGAACCTGTAATTAACCCTAACCATACACTGTTGCCTCAATCTAAAATTACAAAAGAGCAGGGACAGAGTTCATCTTACAATACAGTAATGTAGGGTATCTTCCAACTGCTGAGAACCTCAAAGTTTGATGCAGAAATGATCCCTGGAGAAGATGTAGGCAGCTATGAAGGATCTGAGAGAGCAAAAGCCATCTTCCATGGCAAACAACCTGAACAGGATGAAGGGATGTGTATGCATCAGCCTTTCTCTTCTTAGTGTAGAGAAGATGGACCTAACCAGGCCTGCGTGGAGAGCTGTTCCCAGGTGCCTATTTTGATATACCATTGAAACTAGTCAAATTGTCACACAAAGTAGGAGCAGCCTCCATCTAAAGGGACCCTTGGAAGAAACTGTTAGGACAAAGTTGTTGCCAAGAGAGGGACCTCATTCAGTTTCTGAAGGAAGTGACCTAGCTAACTTCCTTGGTGATGGAACTCTCTGAAATTGTGATGCAAGAAGCCAGGCACCGAGAGCCAGTCCCAGTCCCATTCCCAGTGGGCTCACTTGTTTGGATTTACCAAGTACAAGTAAGACTTTCTTGGTACCTACTGATGTGAGGATGGCCAAATGCCAGTTGAGCTCTGAATAGGGGCCTTTTCTGAGATAGCAGGTAGTGGCTAACTGCAGGCTCCTCACAGCATCACAGAGTTGGCCAAGGAGACATGATCTGAAATTGGAAAGGCCATTTCGAGAGGAACATAGTATAGCCCACCAGTCAGAGGACACTCTGGATAGTCACAGACCCACTTTTGGGAAGGAGGTGCCTTTATGTGTGTGGGTGTGAGTTTATGGTTTTGTCTCATGTTCTGAGAATAGGTAGAAAAGGTGGTTGGTTTGGTTTGGAGTCGACTGTTTCTAGTTACTCTTTTGACAAGGCAAGTGTTTCTATGTCTGTGTATCCACTGTGTCCGTGGTTTTAGACATTAGAAAAGAGAATGCATCAATGGAGGTGTCCTGTCTAGTAGAAAGCTTCCCAGCATTCATCGTTCACAATTGATAAATGGACTGTGGTTTGCCTTATGGATAGGAAACAACTACTAACTTCCTAAGTTCCTGTTTTCTTCCTGAATTCTGGCCACTCTCCAGAATAAGCTCATGATTTATTGTCCAAGATATGTACCACCTCCAAGCTCTGTGACATGTCCATGTTCTTGATAGCTGAAGGGAATGGGAACATCTCTGAAAACTCAGATATTAGTGTGAGCAGTAGAGTCTCAGTGGAGAAACCCTGCTTTGGTCCATTTGCTTACCTATGGTTCTGTTGCCTTGAATGTCAGGAAGGTCTTTGCCTCAGGCCACCCCTTTTAGAAGCCTGAAGAAACAGTTTTCAAATTTAAATGAATGGGTATCACGTGTGGTTCTTTGCTTAATTGCTTTGGAAAGGGATGTGTCTTAATCAGACACTAGGCCCTGATTGAGGGGGTGGCTAAGATTCTCAGCTCCTGATAAATCTAAAGAAGATCCCATGTGTGCATCCAAAACCAAAATGGCAAAATGATCAGTCATTGTGGATGAAGTCTCTTGTCTTCCTGTGTTAGGTCCTGAACTCCATCAAGTGAGAATAGGATTCCTTTGGGTCAAATGAGTTCTTCAAAGTCCTGCAGAAGTGCTTGGGTTCTCTCATGATGCCAAATCACATAAGCAATCTATACCTGACATTCAGTAGGCCTCAAATTGGAGAAGCAGAGCAGTATTAACAGCAGGCCTATATGATCACTCCTTGTTCACAGGATGGGTTTCCAGGCCACCCTAAATTTAGACAAATGAGGGGCAAGGGTGCATATTTTTGACACTGTCTTGGGCTGCGCCCCTCATGGAAACCTCCAGCCAGAGTTTATGATGAGTGTCTATATGGATGAAGATGAGGGCCATGTGGAAATGTTTTGGTTTTAATTGTGGTCATTTGTGTGGCGGTTGGAAGAGATGACTTGGTCTACATGGGCTTGAACTCTGGTGTGATTTCCCTTAGAGACTGAGTTTGGGAACTGACGACAGAGAAGTATTGCCATGAATTGTGTTGG
Source organism: Callospermophilus lateralis (assembly GCF_048772815.1). Classification (NCBI taxonomy): domain Eukaryota; kingdom Metazoa; phylum Chordata; class Mammalia; order Rodentia; family Sciuridae; genus Callospermophilus; species Callospermophilus lateralis. The sequence goes on along the minus strand of NW_027512722.1, from coordinate 1,027,806 downwards.
GATTGTAGGAGGCCACACATGAGAGTTGCCCTTGAAACCTGAGATCTAGGCCCAGGTTGGCTTTCCACAGAGAACTGAAAATCTCAGCAAAGATATCACATGATTTTATTCTGAAAAACTTGGCAGCCATAGTTAGAGTCAAAAGACACATGGACCTCACGTTGTAGACCTCAATGGGCCTGGCTTCATGTGACCTTTTGGCCACTGTTTGGGAAGCCTTGCCTATGAGAGTTCCTCAGAGCTTTCATTGAAATTAGCTTCCTCCCGATGTAATGGTTCCTAGATGAATGGAAACCCCAAAGTGCCTCCAACTTCATTCTTGAAAAATGCATAGATAAACACCATGAAATTTTTGAAATTCCCAATGACCAGGTGGCACTGGAGAACCATTGGATGTCCTGTTGCTGATCATAAGTATAACAGACAGTGCCTTGATTGTCTGGGTTTCATGAAAATTGTGTAGTACAGAGATGCCAGTAAGTTGGAGGCTGCTGAATAGTGGGCCTAGAGCAGTGGTGGGCAGATGTGTGGTAATACATCTGTGTTGTGGCCATGTGGATCTGCCATTGGCTTCCAAATGGCTTGTGACTGACTTGGTGCAGCCAGCAGACCATTATATGAAAAGGCATCTTGTTATATGCAGGGGTTTCAGGGCAATGTTCATAATCAGGTTTCTATGGTCAAGGCGGTAAGCAATGTGGGATAGAAGCCTAGTTGGTGCATTTTCCTGCAGAGCCTGACCCACCACACGTTACAAGACTCCCTCAAGCACTGTGTGCCAGTTGAACTCCTTGTATGTCATGAAGCAAATACCAAACTCCCAGTGTAGCAGCAAGAAACACCACGAAAAGTGGAGGATGACCAAATGGCTTCAAAGTCCACACGGGGAGTCACATTGCCCGAAGTGGCCACAGTTTACCTACAAAGAGAGACTTCAGCACTGGTGCCTCATGTTCATTGGAAAATAAGAAACCATGTCCTCTAGGTCACATAGATGCAGACCCAGCTTTGATGGTCTCACAACAAAGGTAGGTAAAGCTCCTGACAAAAACATATATTTCAAGTGCACAACCTCAGGGGCAGTTTCTCAAGAAGTCTTTAGTCCAGCAGAGCTCCATGTTTGTGAAGTGTTTACCCTGTTCCTTACTTTTGGAAACTCATCAACCACTTGCAAAGTTGTGAAATCATGAGCATATTCAATTCCAGATATGTACTCACAGATTTTTTACCTTTTTTCATATAATTGTGAATTACTTAAGGTGAGGGTAAGTCAAGGCATTGTTCAGGATGAGAGTGGAAAGATTTTTTGTATCACAATTTTGCATACACTTTGGATTAATTTTCCTAGTTGAACAACATTATACATAAATCCATGTTCAGTATAATAAATATTTTTGCATCCGTGGATGATATATATTTCACTATGAATTTCAATTGGCATACATATTGCTACTTTTTAATGTCTTTGTTTTTTTTGTATATATATGTGTATATATATATATATATATATATATATATATATATATATATCCTATCCAGATTTTTCAAAATATATGTGTTTTATTATACACTCTCTAAATTCTATTATGTTCATATATGTGGATGTATAATCAACTTTTCACAAGATTATACTCAGAAATATTCATCCACCTGAAATACATATTTGTTTCCTAATGCAGACAACTAACTTCAGTGAACGATGCATACAAATCCTAATATTTCTACAGTAACTGACTCAGTTTTACATCAATGCAAGTAGATTCCTATGGGGCATGACATGTATTTTGACGTTCATTTTTATTCAAGACTTGTACGTTGCTATTTCTTCAGTTTATGCACATCATATGATATATATTTCATCCACAAGTTAGCATATTTATAGGCATTTGTTTCACTTTCAATCACTTCCTGCTTCAGAACAAATGTATTCCTCCATGTTTCTTGACTGGTCTTTTCATGAGACTACTTTCTAAACACATGATTTTTGAATTACATAATCACTTTTGAAGCAAAAATCACACCCTTCATGATAAACCATAACCATAATATTACAATTAGATGTATAACTAGTTGGAATGAATGACAGTATTTCAATATAAGATTTCTTATATATTTTAAGATATCAATTCAATCCATTATTTTATGTAGAACTAGTTATATTATTAATTCACAGTGTGGTCTACTCATGCATTTTCTCTAGATTTATATACACAGGGTACATCTCTTTGTACCCCCAATACTAATTTATACATCTTCAAAATATTGCTTCAAAAATGGTGGAAGAATTACTCATGTAACCTGATCTACATATATATTTTATCACAGTGATATTCTGGACACAAAACGCAAGGCTCACACTTATGTTTGTACCATAGCCTAAATGGAAATTGAACATGTATTACTATAAACATCCATGTCCAGGTTGTCTAATGCTCAATATCAATCCTATTGGTGACTACATATTTGTTTCTTCCTAAGATTATATATTCAAACTCAACCCTGTTGGAAATGTCTAATCCTATCACTCACATTATACTTTGCCTTATTTCCTAATGTGTCTATTGATATCTGTTTTCCTACATATTTTCCCCTGTTCATCATGTGACTGACTCTTCTCATGTGTGACATTTACGTTCACTCTCTAACCAAAAACCTATTACTAATGAAATTTGTTCCAAAACCTATACTCACTCTTCTTCCTAAACCTACTGATTATCCCAGTTTGAGTGGATGTTCTCTTCTACATTCAATCATCCAAGGTACAAGGTCTTTTGACATTCGATATCGAATTATGTGAGACAACTGTTCAGAATGTAATTCAAAGCTAAGTATCCCAATCAAGGGCAAAATGCCCTTCTGGGCTTCAAGTCTTACCTAGATTTCTGTTTTCATACTTATATTTCACCAATATATTCTTATAAATATTGCATGTTCCAATACCATTATTCATCTCACAGAATGATTCCTAACCCAAATGGAACATGTTATTAACCCTAAGAATGCACCGTTCCTTCAATCTAATTTTACAGAAGAACAGGGACAGAGTTTGACTTACAATACAGAAATGTAGGTGATCTTCCACCTGCTGAGAACCTCAAAGGTCCATGTAGAAATGATCCCTGGAGAAGATGTAGGCAGCTATGAAAGACCTGAGAGAGCAAAAGTCATCTTCCATGGCAAACATCCTGGTCAGGATGAAAGGATATGTCGGAATCAGCCTCTCTCTTCTTCATGTAGAGAAGATGGACCAAACCAGGCCTGTGTGGAGAGCTGTTCCAGGAGCCTATGGTTGATCTACCATTCTAACTTGTGAAAATTTCAAAGGAAGTAGGGGCAGCCTCCGTTTCATTGGTCAATTGAAAGCAACTGTGAGGACAAAGTGTTTGCCAAGGCAGTGACCTCATTCAGTTCCTTAAAGAAATGACCACACCTCACACTTTTGGTGATGGAACACTGTGAACTTTTGATCCAGGAAGCCAGGAACCCAGAGTCAGTCCCAGTCCCAGTCCCATTGGGCTCGCTTGTTTTGATTGAACAAGGACAGAGACATTATTTTTTGGTCCTACTGTTGTGAGGATGACCAAATGCCAGGAAAGCTCTGAAAACTGGCCTTTCCAGAGAAAGCAGGTAGTGGCTCATCGCGGACTCCTGACAACTTCACAGAGTTGGCTAAGGAGACCAGATCTGAGACAGGACAGGCCATGTTGGGGGAATATATTATGGCCCACGAGTCAGACCACTCTCTGGATAGTCACAGACCTACTTGGGGGAAGGAGGTGCCTTTGTGGTTGTGGGTGTGAGTTTTTGGTTTTGTCTCATGTTCTGAGAATAGATAGGAAAGGCGGTTTGTTTGGTTTGGTATGGACTGTTTCTAGTAAGTCATGTGACAAGGCGAGTGTTTCTATGTCTGTGTGTCCCACTGTGTCCGTGGTTGTAGACATTAGAAAATAGAATGCATCAATGGATGTGTCCTGTCTAGTAGAAAGCTTCCCAGTATTCATCCTGCCCAATTTATGATTAGGCAGAAGATTGCCTTATGGATGGGCAACACCTGCTATCTTCCTAATTTCCTATTTTCTTCCTGAATTCTGGCCACACTCCAGAATAGGCTCATGGTTTTGAGTAAAAGATATGTACCACCTCCAAGCTCTGTGATATGGCCATGTACTGGATAGCTGAAGGGACTGGCGCGCACCTCAGGAAACTCAGATATCAGTTAGACCAGAAAAGTCACAGTGGAGAAACCCTGCTTTGGGCCTTTTGCTTACCTATTTTTCTTTTGCCCTGAATGTCAGGAAGGTCTTTGCCTCCAGTCACCCCTTTGTGAAGCCCTAAGAAACAGTTTTCAAATGGAAATGAATGGGCATCACCTGTGGCTCTTTGCTTAATTGCTTTGGAAAGGGATGTGTCGGAATCAGCCTCCTGGCCCTGTGTGAGGCTGTGGCTTAGATTATCAGCACCTGATGAATCTAAAGAAAGATCCCATGTGTGCATCCAAAATCAAAGGGCAAAAATTGCAGTCATTGTGGATGAAGTCTCTAGCTTTCCTCTGTAAGGTTTCTCACTTCAATCAAGTGAGAATAGGGATCCTTTGGGTCAAAAGAATTCTCCAAATCCCTGCAAAAGCTTGCCCATGTGTGCTTGTTTTTCTCATGACTCCAAATCACATAAAGAATCTAAACCCCACAGTCAGAAAGCCTCAAATTGTAGAAGTGGAAAAGTATTAATGGCAGACCTATTTTATTACTCCTGGTTCACATGAAGGGTGTCCAGGCCACTGAGATTTTAGGCAAATGAGGGACAAGGGAGCTTATTTTGGACACTGTCTTTGACTGCACCCCTAATGGAAAACTCCAGCCAAAGGTTATGAAGAAGATGAGGGCCGTGTGGGAGTGTTTTGGTTTTAATTGTGGTCATTTGTGTGGCAGTTGGAAGAGATGATTGGGTCCACCTGGGCTTGAACTCTGGTGTGATTCCCCTTAGAGACTGAGTTCTGGAACAGACCTCAGAGAAGTATTGCCATCAATTGTTTTGGGATTTTAGGAGACCACACATGAGAGTGACCATTGGAAACTGAGATCTAGGCCCAGATTGACTTTCCACAGATCATTGGGAATCTCAGTGAGGAAATCACATTATTTTATTCTGAAAGACTTGGCAGCCATAGTTGAGACTCAAAAAACACATGGACCTCACATTGTAGAACTCAATAGGCCTGGCTTCATGCGACCTTTTGGCCACTCTTTGGGAAGCCTTGCCCTTGAGATTTCCCCAGAGCTTTCATTGAAATGAGCTTCCTCACCATTTAACAGGTCCTGAATATATTGAAACCCACAGTGGCTCCAACATCATCCTTGAAAAATGGCTAAACAGATACCATGAAATTTTTGAAATTCCCAAGACCAGGTGGCACTGGAGAACCTTTGGATGTCCTGATGCTGATATTGAGTACACCAGACAGTGCCTGGATTCACTAGGTTTCATGAAAATTGTGTTGAATAGAGATGCCAGTACGTTGGAGCCTGCTGAATTGTGGGCCTAGAACAGTGCTTGGCAGGTGTGTGATAAAACATGTGGTGGGGCAATGTGGATCTGCATTTGGCTTCCAAATGGCTTGTTACTGACATGGTGCAGCCAGTAGATACTTCTGTGTAAAGGTATCTTGTTATATGGGGAGCTTTCAGGGAAATGTTCAGAATCAGGTTGCTATGGTCAAGGGGGCAAGCTATGTGGGATAGAAGCCTGGTTGGTGCATTCTCCTGCAGACCCTGACCCACCACTCGTCACAGAACTCCCTCCAGCACTGTGACACAGTTGAACTCCTTGTATTTCGTGAAGCAAATACCAAATCCCCAATGCAGCAGCAACAAACACCACGAAAATTGGAGGATGACCAAATGGCTTCACAGCCCACACTGGGAGACACTTAGCCCCCAGTGTCCACAGGTTACCTACAAAGTGAGAATTCAGCACTGCTGCCTCATTTTCATTAGAAAATAAGAAACCGTGTCCTCCAGGTCACATAGATGCAGACCCAGGTTTGATGGTCTCACTACAAAGGAAGCTAAAGCTTGTGACAACAAGATATATTTCAAGTGCCCAAATTCAGAGGCAGTTTCTCAAGAAGTCTTTAGTCCAACAGAACTCCATGTTTGTGGAGTGTTCACCCTGTCCCTTACTTTTACAAACTCCTCTACCACCTCCAAGGTTTCAAAATCCTGAGCCTATTCCATTCAAGATGTGTTTTCACTGATTTTCTAACTCTTCTCCTCTAATGATGTTTTAGTTGGAGCGAAGGTACTGTCAAGGCATTGTTCTGGATAAGAGTGGAAACATTTTTGTGTAGCACATGTTTACATACACATTGTATTCATTTTCCAATTTTCCATTCGAAATACTGAATCCCTGACACTAACCCCTACCCTACTATATTCTGACTACTAATACTAATATGATGGAGAAAAATAACCCAAACAGAATGAAAATACAACCATTTCAGAGGAGGCATGGTGTATAGTTGGACTTACCTTTTGCATTATATAGGGTAGGATTTATAAATCTAGTCAATTTTTTGTTGAAATAGTTCTCCATGTTTTTTTTAAAGTTAACCACCTATGAATTCCTTTCTCCCTTTCTCTGTAGCCTATTCACCACCTGTATTTTTATATGCACAGATAGAATCCTACCTGGTACCACACGTACATTCTTGTGAGGTGGCTGACTTGGCAGATACAAATTGTAAGGGATCACTCCTCTTAAACGATGTTGGAACCGAAAATTTAAATTATGGGTGATCTTCCTACTTGAACAATATTATTCATAAATCCATGTTCAGTAAAATAAATATTTTTCTATCTGTCAATGATATATATTTCATTATAAATTTCAATTGGCATATATATTGCTGTTTTTAATGTGTGTGTGTGTGTGTGTGTGTGTGTGTGTATATATATATATATATATATATATATATATATATATATATATATACACTCTCCAGATTTTTCAACAAATGAAATATGTGTCTTATTTTACACTCATCAAATTCATTCATATTCATGTATGTGGATTTATAATCAACTTTTCACAAGATTATTCTTAGAAATATTCATTCACCTGAAATACATATTTGTTTCCTAGTACTGAAAACTAACTTCAGTGAATGGTGCATAAGAATCCTAATATTTCTACAGTAACTGACCCAGTTTAATATTAATGCAAGTAGATTCCAATCGGACATGATGTGTATTTTGACGTTCATTTTTATTCAACACTGGTAGATTAGTATTTCTTCAATTAATGCACATCATAGGATATAAATTTCATCCACAAGTTAGGAAATTTATAGGCATTTGTTTCACTATCAATCACTTTCTGCTTCAGAACACATGTATTTCTCCATGTTTCTTGACTGGTCTTTAAATGAGAAAAGGGATGGACAAGGCAAGGAAAGGCACCTAAGATAGCACCGAATACAGGGAAACAGTCCTATTTGGTTGCAACCAGATTTAAAGGGCATTGCTTCTGTTGTAATCAGTTACTTCCCTGAACCCCAAGTTTAGGTTGTTTCAGAATTTTGTACCCAACATGTAAGGGAGCGGCTCAGAAGTTCACAGTCTGCAGAAGTTCAGAGAAAGCAGTTTTTGTTTCTGTTTTTTTTTTTCTCTGTTCTGGGCAAGTTAACATTTTAAGGACACCTGGGAGGGGGAGAGCTTTTTTCTTCTCTTTCTTTTTTCTCCCTGCCAGCTGTTACCATGGAGTCCAGTTGGTAACTTCTTTATCTTAGAAATGTAGCCATCTCTGTGAAGCCTCAATTTGAGGCCAGAGGCCTTGTTCACATATTGCCAGCATTGTGACTGACTCTATCCAAACACATTATTTTGGATTTCCATAATCGCTTTTGAAGCAAAACTAACATATCTTCATGATAAACCATAACCATAATATTAATATTAGATGTATAACTGGTTAGAATGAATGATTGTAAATCAATATAAGATTTTTTATATATTTTCAAATATCAATTCAATCCATAATTTAAAGTGGAAACAGTTATATTATTTATTCACTGTATGGTCTATTCATGCATTATCTCTATATTCATGGACACAGTGTACACCTCTTTGTACACCCAATACCCATTTATATGCCTTTAAAATATTGCTCCCAGAAATGGTGGAAGAAATACTTGTGTCACCAGATCTACATATATATTTTATCACAGTAAAATTCTGGACACAAATGCAAAGGTCACACTTAGATTGTACCAAAGCCTAAATAGAAAGTGAGCATGGTTTACAAAAATCATCCATGTCAAGGTTGCCTTATGCTCTCAAATGTCAATCCTATTGGTGACTACATATTTGTTTCTTCCTAAGATTATATATTCAAACTCACCCTGTTGAAAATGTCTAATTGTATCACTCACTTTATACTTTGCCTGATTTAGTAATGTCTTTATTGATATCTGCTTTCCTACATATTTTCCTCAGTTCATTATTGTGACTGTTCTCATGTGCTGACATTTATATTCACTCTCTAACAGAACCCCTATTGCTAAAGAACTTTTGTTCCAAATCCTATACTCAGTCTTCTTCCCAAACCTACCGACTATCTTCTTAATCCTACTGGCTATCCCTTTTTGACTGGATTTTCTCTTATACATTCAATCATTCAAGTAATGTTCGTGCGAGCATCAGAGGTAGAGACCACGAAGAGACTGTCTCATGCAACAGCAAAAGGTTTATTGGAGGTCAAGCATGCTGGGGCTCAGAGCTCACAGAAATAGAGCAGAGAGCCCTGAAAACAGCTTAAGCAGAGCTTATATTCTTTCCTTGGAAAGGGCAGGGACGGAAGTTTATTGATGGGTCACGGTGAGTGGGCGGTTTGCATGTAAACGGGTGAGGGAATACATTCTGCAATTTAGCAGTTGGGGACAGCACATTCTGGGAACAAAATTAGCAAACAGTTCTCAATATTTCAACAGTGTTTTGTTAAGCATACAGAAAAATAGGAAGTTACAAGTACCTATTTTGTTAACCTTTCATTCCCCACTTCTTCTTCTGGCTACTTATAATTATAAAAGTGATCAAGGCTGGTGTCACATTCTATGTCTGCAAGTGGGTTATTACCATAAGTTTAACTTGTCCAATTTGAGCTTGGAGAAAAAAAATTACACGTTTAAGCAAACAGGGTTTTATACTTTGCAGTAATGTGAGGATTATTATTGGACCGGCCATGGTTGATAAAAACGTAGTTAACCAGAGGGAATGTATGGATCAGAATCAAACCACCCTTTTTGGGCCTCTCTCAGTGATGCTCTTCAAGGTGTCTTTTTAATTTACTCATAGATTTTTTTTACAACTCCAGTATGGTCGGCATAAAAACAATATTTTTCCCTCAATGCAGCACAAAGGCCCCCTTCTCTCATGAATGGGCGGTCCAACCCTCGACTGTTCTGTAAAACAACTTCAGACAGAGAGGATAAATATTCCTGCAAAGCTGTGATGGAGGTTTCTACTATCTTTAAGTTTTGTTCTATTGCTGCTACTAATTGGGTCATTTGTTGTGTCCCATGGACTAGGGCAGGGGTTTCTATGCCCACCCCTGCAGCAACTCCTATTCCTAATAGGATGGCTAAAGTTAGGGATATATGTTCCCAGCGGAACCGTGTTGTATGCCCGCCTGTTTGAATTTCAAATGAACCTGCATCATTATAGAGCACTCTGGGAAACATCTGCACCATTACACAATTAATCACATCTGTTGACCATTTCATGAAAACATAAACAATGTTTAAGTATATAGAATTATACTGTTGTAGGGACAGACAAGGCAAGGCACCTAAGATAGCACCGAAAACAGGGAAACAGTGCTATTTGGTTTCAACCGGATTCAGAGTGCATTGCTTCTGTTGTAATCAATTAACGCCCTGAACCCCAAGTTTAGGTAGTTTCAGAATTTTGTACCCAACATGAAAGAAAAGGGGCTCAGAAGTTCACAGTCGGCAGAACTTCACAAAAAGTTTTTTTTTTCTGTTATTTCCTCTGTTCTGGGCAAGTTAACTTTTCAAGGACACCTGGGAGGGGGAGAGCTTTTTCTTCCTTTTCTTTTATCCTCCTTCAGCTGTTACCATGAAGCCCAGTTGGTATTTTTTATTTTAGAAATGTAGCCATCTCTGTGAAGCCCCAGCTCAAGGCCAGAGGCCTTGTTCACATATTGTGTGAAAAACTATTAAGGGGTTGTCTAGCATAGAAGTGCTGATTTTTCCAAGCAGTGGCCAAGTATAACAGGGCAACAGAAAAAGAGCAAGTTTATCTACACTGAACTCTTTTATAGGGACTCTTTTGCTGAAAGTTCTAAAGTCATCCATGGTGAAGACTTCTGGAGAAGTTCAGTTAAGATTTTTCTGTGGGCCTGGTATAGAGGGGAAAGACGGGGAAGGCGAGGAATGAGAGCAGCTCCGGGGATCTGAGAATGAGAAAAGAGAGATGTAAAAGCATAATGGAAAAGGGGTTTGGGATTTTCCTAGGAACAAAATCTTGAGCAGTAGAACAGGTAGAACAGAGGGGAAGACGGGAGTGAGTATCCCAGAAAGCCGGGGAGGGATTTTAAATTCTTAGTAACCTGTTTTCAATGATGACAAAGCAACTTTAAAGGCCATTTTTATTACATCTTGGATAGGGGTCTGAGGGCTCTTCTCAGCTCGTTTGAGCTTTGGGTTACCTGGTAAGAGGACCTGGGGAGACCGGGTGTAGGCACTGACAGGAGAAGAGAGGAGTGAGTGTTTAGAGGGGTAACTCAGTACCTGCTACCTCAGCAAGGGAGCAATGATCTGAGAACTGGCGGAGGTTTGGGTTTTTGATCTAGTAACTGGAGGAGAGAAATCAGGTTGCTGAGGTGGGACTGACAGTAGAGAGTCTGGAGCAGAAGCCTGAGGGTGAGGATCTATTGGAGATGCATAGTTCAGGAAGTGAGCGAAGGAGGTAAAAGGCCTCCACATAGGGGAATTTCCTTTCATCCTCTTGAGCACTTGCAGAAGTTAAAAAGGTAACACAGAATTTGAGGATCTAGAGACTCCTCTGGGGGCCATCAGTTTTGGTTGTCTAATTGGTAATATGGCCAATGCTGTGTACTGAATTTGATGAGGATTTTGCGTTCCACCAGGCTGCCCCTGTATGCTCAAATCCCCATCACTTACAGAAGAAGTTGGCTTTCCCTCCACACAGCCATGGCTGTTTGTGGCTTTGATAGTCTGCTGGGCAAACATACTAATCTAGTCTAGCCAACCTGCATCTGGCTCACGTGTCCCTAAATCCCTAATGTTTGTTTCCATTATCTATGGTATGGAAGGGATTTAATTGAATTTTAGTGGGATTTTCATCAGCGATATCCTAATAGGAAAGACTTATAGCCAGCTGACAAATGTCTGGGTGGAGAGCTAGCCACCAGGTCCCTAAGGGAGCTGTATACGAGTTAGAGCATACTTCTTGTCTAGTAGGATTTGTGATAAGCCATCGCTGCTGAACGGGCTGATGAGCGTTAGGTGTACTGGTGGCCAAGGGGAGAGTCTACAGCCTTATCCACATAGCGAATATGCAATTTGAAATGGTTACCAGTCTTTCCCAGTTTCCAGACAGAGTCTGGACACGGCGCAGGCTTGAGATGAGAGGCATGGATCCAGGAAGTGTTTCCGTCTACTTTTACCGCTGTAGGTGTTATAATTAGCACCTGGTATGGTCCTTTCAAGCAGGGTTCCAGGGATGACACCTGATGTTGTCTTATGTAGATGAAGTCCCTTACTTGATATCAATGTGGAGTCCCCTTGTCCCCAGGTTGCAAGGCAGTTGTCAGCTGTTTTCACCGGTATCATTGAGTTCTTTCAAGAGATTTAATTCTGTCAAGCAAGGGGGTGTGGAAGGCATCGTTAGGTCTTAGAGTTGGGGTTACATGCCTTACTGGAGGAGGTGCACCATAGAGAAATTCATAGGGGGTGAGTTTACACAAAGAAACAGAGGGAGTATTTCTTGCATGAAACAGTGGATAAGGCAGGGGCATAGTCTAATATTTTATGCCGGTCTCTAAGCTTAATTTCGTTAAGGTCTCTTTAATGGTTCAATTTATTTTTTTTTCCTGTCCTGAGCTCTGGGGTCTAGAAGCACAATGTAACTTCCAATTGATCCCCTGGGTCCTGGCTAAGCCCTCACTTACCCGGGCCATGAACACCGTTCAATTATCAGATCCTATTACCTTAGGCAGGCCTTGTCTTGAAAAAATATCTTAATATCTTTCAGGATCTTCTTGACCACCGTTTGAGCCGGTTTTTTTTTTGTGTGTGTTTTTGTTTTTTTTTTGTGAGAAAGGATTCAATCCATCCTGAAAATTTATCTACAAAGACTAGGAGATATTTAAGTCTATACCTTGCTGGCTTAATTTCAGTAACGTCTACTTCCCAGAATTGTCCTGGTCTGGTTCATCGTAGGTGCTTTCCTGCAGGAAGCTTGGAAGGGTAAGCATTAACCAATTGACAGAACCGACAGGCTTTTGTTACCCGTTCAGTTATTTTTTTTCACTGTGAGTAAGTTAGTCGAAATCTCTGTTCCTGATCTTTCAGGAATGCCTGCAGTTTCTTTGAACCAAGGTAAGTAAGTTGATGTACATTTTTAACGTAGTGTAGGGCTTTCTGAAATTGCAGGCTGGGCTCAGTGAAGTTGAGGAGTTCAGTGTCAGTGTTCTTAAATGTTATCAAAAGCTTGCTGGTGCTCAAGGGTCCATTTGAATTGGGCATCCTTATTTAACAACGGGTATGAAGAAGCAGCTAAGAACACAAACCCAGGTATCCATAACCTGAAAAGGCAGCAGTCCCAAGAAACTCTCTGTGTTGTCTCCTGTTAGATGGAGGTGGTATCTGCACAACGGTTTGTTTTCTGGGCTCAGTGAGCCATCATTTCCGCCCCTAAGGGAATAACCCAGGAAGATTACTTCTTGCTGGCAAATTTGGGCCTTTTTGGCAGAAGCTCTATACCCGAGTTGAGCAAGCTCGGATAATAGTGCTTGGGTCCCAGACTCACAGTTTTCCTTGTTGTTAGCTGCCAGTAGCAGGACATCCACATATTGAAGCAGGGTGACTTTGGGGTGCGTAATTCTGAAGTTGTTGAGATCTCTGTGGAGGGCTTCATCAAAGAGACTGGGGGAGGTTTTGAACACCTGTGGGAGTCTAGTCCAAGTTAGTTGACCAGAAGTTCCGTTATCTGGGTCTACCCACTCGAAAGCAAACAGCAACTGACTATCTTTATGCAGAGGCAAGCAAAAGAAAGCATCTTTTAAGTACAGAACAGTATACCATTTTCACTCAGCAACAGCAAAGTGTTTATTGGGGTTCCAGCATGCTGGGGCTCAGAGCTCACTTGACTAGAGCAGAGAGCTCTGAGAACAACTTAAACAGAGCTTATATAATTTTTTGGAGAGGGCAGGGAGGGAAATTAATTGATGGGTCAGGGCAAGTGGGCAGTTTTTGTGCAACCGGGTGAGGGAGTACACTCTGCAGTTTGGCAGTTGGGGACAGCACATTTTGGGAACAAAATTAGCAAACAGTTCTCAAGATTTCAACAGTGTTTTGTTAAGCATAAAGAAAAACAGGAAGTGACAAATACCTATTTTATTAACCTTTCACCAAAGCAAAATGAAAAGTGAGCATGGATTACTAAAAACAACCATGTCCTGGTTGCCTAATGCTCTCAAATGTCAATCCTATTGGTGACTACATATTTCTTTCTTCCTAAGATTATATATTCCACCTCAACCATATTGAAAATGCCTAATCCTATCACTCATATTATACTTTGTCTGATTTCCTAATGTCTCTATTAATATCTGCTTTCCTACATATTTTTCCCCAGTTCATCATTGTGACTGACTCTTTATATGTGCTCATATTTACTTTCACTCTCTACCCGAAACCCTATTGCTAATGAACCTTTTGTCCAAATCCTATACTCACTCTTTTTTCTAAACCTACTGACCATCTTCCTATTCCTACCGACTATTCCTTTTTGACTGGATGTTCTCTTGAACATTCAATCATCCAAGGTACAAGGTCCTATGCCATTGCATATTGATTTATCTGAGACATCTGTGCAGAACATAATTCAAAACTAAGTATACCACTAAAGGGCCCAATGTCCTTCTGGCTTCAAATCGTACCTAGAATTTTGGTTTCATACTTATATTTCACCTATATATTCTTGTGAATATCGCAGGTACCCAATACCATTATTTGTCCAGCAGAATAATTCCTAACCCAAATAGAATATGTTATTAACCCTAACCATACACTGTTCCTCAATCTAACTTTGCAGAAGAGCAGGGACAGAGTTGGTCTTACAATACAGGAATGTACGGGATCTTCCACCTGCTGAGAACCTCAAAGGTTGATGCAGAAATGATCCCTGGAGAAGATTTAGGCAGCTATGAAGGGCCTGAGAGAGCAAAAGTCATCTTCCAAGGCAAACAACCTAGTCAGGATGAAGAGATGTATCTGAATCAGCCTCCCTACTCTTGATATAAAGAAGATGGACCAAACCAACCCTGTGTGGAGAGCTTCTCCTGGGTGCCTATGGTTGATATACAATTCTAACTTCTGAAAGTGTCACAGGAAGTAGTGGCAGCCTCCATCTCAAGGGACCCTTGAATGCAACTGTTAGGACAAAGTGGTTGCCAAGGCAGTGACCTCATTCCGTTCTTGAAGGAATTGACCTACCTCACTTCTTGGGGGATGGAACTCTCTGAACTTGGGATCCAGGAAGCCAGGCACAAAGAGCCAGTACCCGTCCCATTCCCAGTAGGCTCACTTGTTTGGATTTAACAAGGACAGAGTCTGTCTTTCTTGGTACCTAAAGATTTGAGGATGGCCAAATTCAAGTAGACCTCTGAAAATGGGCCTTTCCTGAGACAGCAGGTAGTGGTCAGCACAGGCTCCTGACAACTTCACAGAGTTGGACAAGGAGAACAGATCTGAGACAGGACAGGCCATTTTGGGGAAACATAGTATGGCCCACCAGTCAAAGGACACTTCAGATAGTCACAGACTTACTTGGGGGAAGGAGGTGACTTTTTGAGTGTGGTTGTGAGTTTGTGGTTTTGTCTCATGTTCTGAGAATAGGTAGGAAAGGCTGTTTGTTTGGTTTGGAGTGAACTGTTTCTAGAAAGTCCTTTGACAAGGTGAGTGTTTCTAGGTCTGTGTATCCCAGTGTGTCTGTGGTTTTAGACATTAGAAAAGAGCATGCATCCATAGATGTGTCCTGTCTAGTAGAAAGCTTCCCAGCATTCATTCTTCCCAATTTATGAATGGACTGTGGCTCGCCTTATAGAAAGGCAACACCTACAACCTTCTTAATTTCCTGTTTTCTTCCTGAATTTTGGCCACTCTCCAGAATAGGCTCATATTTTTGTGTCAAAGATATGTACCACCTCCAAGCTCTGTGACATGGCCATGTACTGGTTAGCTGAAGGGAATGGCGAGAATCTCAGAAAACTCAGATATCAGTGTGACCAGGAAAGTCTCAGTGGAGAAACCATGCTTTGGGCCTTTTGCTAACCTATTGTTCTGTTGTCCTGAGTGTCAGGAAGGTCTTTGCCTCAGGCCACCCTTTGTGAAGCCTGAAGAAAACAGTTTTAAAATGGAAATAAATGGGCATCACCTGTGGCTCTTTGCTTAATTACTTTGGAAAGGGATGTGTCTGAATCAGCCTCTTGGCCCTTTGTGAAGCTATGGCTTAAATTCTCAGTGCCTGATGGATCTAAAGAAAGATCCAATGTGTGCATCCAAAACCAAAATGGCAAAAATATCAGTCATTGTGGATGAAGTCTCTCACCTTCCTCTGTTATTTTCCTGGTGTCCATCAAGTGAGAATAGTGATCTTTTGTGTCAAATGAGTTCTTCCAATCCCTGCAGAGGTGCTTCAGTTTTCTCATGACTCCAAATCACATAAGGAATCTATACCTGACAGTCAGTAGGCATCAAATTGGAGAACCAGAGCAGTATTAACGGCAGACCTATGTGATCAATTCTGGTTCACTGGAAGGGTGTCCAGGCTACCCTGAGGTTAGGCAAATGAGGGGCAAGTGAGCTTATTTTGGACACTCTCTTGGACTGCGCCATTCATGGAAACCTCCAGCCAGACGTTATGATGAGTGTATATATGAAAAAAGATGAGGGCCTTGGGGGAGTGTTTTGGTTTTAATTGTGGTCATTTGTGTGGCGGTTGGAAGAGATGACTGGGTCCATCTGGGCTTGAACTCTGGTGTGATTCTGCTCAGAGACTAAGTTCTGTAACTGACCTCAGAGAAGTAATTGCTTTGGAAAGGGATTTGTCTTAATCAGCCTCTTGACCCTGTGTGAGGCTGTGGCTTAGAATATCAGCACAAAATGGATCTAAAAAAAGATCCCATGCATGCATCCAAAACCAAAATGGCAAAAAGAGCAGCCATTGTGGATGAAGTCTCTGGCCTTCCTTTGTAAAGTTCAGAAAGAATAAAAGAAATTGAAATTGAAACGTAAAGAACCAGGTTTTGTAAAGTTTACAAGCTGCACTGAGAACCTGAAATTCCTGAGTCAGTAAAGACAATTCTTTGATGTGTCCATTAGATGTGAGTTGAAATCTTCCCAGACGACCTTGTTACTTAACAACCCCTTCCCAGAAACCGTGCAGCTCAGCACATATACATCTCAGGGCTTCAACCAATCAGTTTAAATGTCTACCCCTTCACAGGGCTGACCAATCACCCCCTGCCCGACCTGTTCCCGCCAATGAATGTGCTAATCATGTTTTGGAGTTGTTATTTGATTTTCCCAGGGTACATGGTAATTTGCTAAAGGAGGCTATGATGTATGTAAAGTCCCTGCCCTCTCTAAAGAATGTATATAAACTCTGCTCAAATTGTTCTCTGGGCTCTTTGTTGTTTGCTTTTCTGATGTGAGCTCTGAGCCCCAGAATGCTGGACCCCCAATAAACCCTTTTCTGTTTCATGAGAAAGTCTCTTGGTGGTGTTTTTCTCCGACCTTCGCCCCACCTTTTCATCTGGAGGCCCCAGGTGAGATATTCGGCAGCAGCGGACAAAAGACGCCAACTGACTTCTCTTAGGGTAAGTAAGGCGCCTGTTTCTTGTTTTGGGTTTCCGTTTAAGGCGTGGCAAAGTTGCTGTGGGTGAGGGCATTAGGTCTCTCCAATGATGGCTGACAGAAGTGTCACAGAGCCAAAGGTCACGTCCCTGGGGGCACTCCAGAGGACTAGGGAAATCAAGGAATAGTAGTTTCCTCAACTGGGTTATATTTTGCTTCAGGATTCGGTTTTCCAGCACAAAAGGTTTTGCCAGCTACTCAGTTTTGTTCATTGTCCTGAACTCAGGTTGAGTTTACTGTCTGTATTTATTGTCTAACCCATCAGGTTTTGCCAGTTACTCAGTTCTAATCGTTGTCTTGGACTCATGGTAAACGTTTACTGTTTGTCATTGTGTGTGTCGAGTTTGTGTCTTCACTGTCCCTGTTTGAGTAACTTCCATTATGGGACAAAGCACTTCTATGCCTCTGTCCCTGACCCTTGATCATTGGACTGATGTCCGCTCAAGGGCCCAGAATCTTTCTTTTTCACTAAAACGCCAGAGCTGGCAGACTCTCTGAGCTTCAGAATGGCCCATCCTGGGATTCGGATGGCCACCAGAAGGATCCTTCCACTTCCCTCTAATCCGAAAAGTCAGAGATATTGTCTTTTAGCTGGGGCCACGTGGCCACCCAGATCAACAGACATATACCCCTTCCCTCATGATTATATCATTCAAACCTTCCACAACTCCCGCTCTCCCCACCATTCTCCCTGAGTCACAAGACTGGATACTCTTCCCCCTCCTCATTCTCTACCCTCGCTCCCCAACCCCCAACATGTTCCAGATGATCCTCCCGCCACTGACTCAGCCTCTCAGCTGCTAGAGGCAATTGGGCCAGACTCAAGCCCTCCAGGGGACTTCCCTGCAGCAGCAGCAGCCCCTCCTCCCCTGGAGGAAGCAGGGCCACCTAAAGGAACCCGGCGGTGATGGATAATAGAAAACTCAGAATCCCCTGTGATGCTCCCTCTCCGTCCCTACGGGCCAATGAACCGTCCCAACTGGGAACCCAACAACTTTGAAGGTAGGTAGCATCTGTCCACTTATCGCCAGGCTCTAATAGCGGGTATAGCGGGTCACCAAGCGACCGCCAGAGGGCCGACTAATTTGGCCAATGTAAGAGAGATTATCCAAGGGCCTAATGAGTCTCCCTGTATGTCTCAGGAGAGAATTATGGAAGCATAAAGGAAATATACTTCTTTTGATCCTCAGGCAGAGGACCAAAAGGCATCTGTTGCAATGGCCTTTATCGAGCAGGCGGCCCTAGATATTAAGAGAAAGTTACAATGTCTAGATGGATTACAAGATATGATGTTAAGAGATTTAGTCAGAGAACCTGAGACAGTATATTATAAGAGAGAAATTGAGGAGGAGAAGGAACAGAGGAGAGAGAAGGAAAGGGAACAAAAGAAGGATGAAAGGAGCAAAAGGCAGACTAAAGCATTGGCTAAGGTTTTGTTCACAGCAAAAAATACTCCAGAAGGTTAAATGCAGGGAGACAGAAAGGGATACCTGGGCCCACGCCAAAGGCTGCCCCTGGCATCGCATCAATGTGCCTACTGAAAAGAAAAAGGACACTGAGCCAAAGAGTGGCCCAAAAAGGAGCAGCCACACGAGCCCGCCATGCTGACTCTAGAAGAGGACTAAGAAAGTCGGGGCTTGGATCCCCTCCCCGATCTCAGGGTAACATTTGAAGTGGAGGGGATTCCAGTGAACTTTGAAATGGATACAGGAGCAGTATACTCAGCCCTTAAGACCCCACTGGGCCCCCTATAAATAAATAAATGGTCCCTAGTTCAAGGGGCTAATGGCAGTAGATATCAGGCTTGGACAAAAAAGAGGATTATGAACCTAGTAAATGGAAAAGTCCACACTCTTTTCTAGTAATCCCAGAATGTCCAGCCCCATTGATGAGCAGGGATCTGCTTACCAAACTCTGGTCTAGAATAACCTTTATCCCTGATGGTCCCCAAGTGGAGTTTCTAAAGCCTTCAGTAAAAGCTCCCATAGTCACGGCTTTGACTATGTCCGTAGAAGGTGAACATCACTCTTCGTGTCCCCTAGGAGTGATCAACAAAGCAAACTCGCACAGAAATGGATAAAAGATTATCCTAATGTCTGGGCAGAAACTGCTGGGTTAGGTCTAGCCCTTAAACAACCTCCAATAGCAGTATAATTAAAAGCCTCTGCCTCTCCAATCAGTGTTAAACAATATCCCCTAAGCAAAGAAGCTAAGGATGGGATAAGGCCCCATATTCAGAAATACCTGACTCTTGGGGTCTTAAGGCTCTGTCAATCAGCCTGGAATACCCCACTGCTACCAGTTAGAAAGCTAGGAACTGGGGACTACCATCCTGTTCAAGACCTAAGAGAGATCAACAACAGAGTGCAGGACATTCACCCCACAGTACCCAACCCATATAATTTGCTTAGCACTCTGAATCTGGAGCGGGAATGGTACACTGTGCTGGACTTAAAAGATGCTTACTTCTGCTTGCCCCTACATAAGGACAGTCAGTTGCTGTTTCCTTTCAAGTGGATAAACCCAAAATCTGGAACATCTGGCCAATTAACCGGGACTAGATTCCCACAGGAGTTCAAAATCTCCCTCACTCTCTTTGATGAAGCCCTCCACAGGGACTTCAACGACTTCAGAACTGCCCACCCTGAAGTCACCCCACTCGAATATGTGGATGATCTGCTACTGGCAGCCGACACCAAGGAGAACTCTGAGTCTGGGACCCAAGCACTATTATTCGAGCTTGCTCGGCTTGGATATAGGGCTTCTGCCAAAAGGCCCACTTTTGTCAGCAAGAAGTAATCTTCCTGGGTTATTCTCTTAGGGGTGGCAAACGATGGCTCACTGAGCCCAGAAAACAAACCGTTGTGCAGATACCTCCCCCTTCTAATAAGAGACAACTCAGAGAGTTTTTTGGGACTGCCAGCTTTTGCAGGTTATGGATTCCTGTGTTCGCATCTCTGGCTGCACCTTTATACACTCTGATAAAAGGGGATGCCCACTTCCAATGTACCCCTGAGTACAAACAAGCTATTGATAATGTCAAAAAAAAGGTGCTGCTCTCTGCTTCAGCCTTAGCACTACCAGATGTAGATAAACCCTTCAATCTCTACATAGAAGAAAAGAAAGGAATAGCACGGGGAATGCTCACTCAGACATTGGGACCTTGGAAATGGCTAGTAGCATTCTTATAAAAAAAACTGGACCCAGTGGCTAGCGTGTGGCCCCTTTGCTTAAGAGCTATAGCAGTGGCAGCCCTTCTAATAAAAGATGCTCATGAATGAACGTTGGGACAGAAGCTCACCATTATAGTCCCCCATGCCCTGGAGAGCATCATCTGCCAGCTTCCAGAGAGGTGGCTATCAAACTCCAGAATTAAGCACTACCAGAGCCTCTTGCTTGACAAAGACAGTATAATGCTGGACCCCCTGCTCCACTCAACCTGGCTACACTGCTGCCAGAAGTATCATCAGGACCCGTCGCTCATGAGTGTCAAAACATACTGGCAGAGAAAACCAGTATACGACAAGACTTGAAGGATCAGCCACTGCCTCGCCCTGAAGTCGTATGGTTTACGGACGGCAGCAGCTTTCTCCAAGACGGTAAGCGGCGGGCTGCATGAGCAGTACTTAGCAAAAGTAATGTCATCTGTTCCTCTGGTCTCCCAGAAGGGACATCAGTCCAAAAAGCAGAACTGATTGCTCTTACGAAAGCATTGGAACTAGCAACAAGCAAAAGGGCAACCATATACACTGACAGCCGCTATGCATTTGCCACTGCTCATGTGCACAGGGCTATTTACCAGCAAAGAGAATAGTAACCTCTTCCAGGAAAGAAATAAAGAATGAAGATGAGATCCTCCACCTTCTCTCAGCAGTGCAGGGCCCTAAAGAACTAGCTATAGGGCACTGTCCAGGGCCCCAGAAGGGAAACGACCCCGTGGTGGTTGGAAACAGAAGGGCAGATGAGGAAGCTTAATTGGCAGCCCTAAACGAAGTGACTCTGTTAACTTTTTCCACATGGGGGGGGGAACAAAAATCAGGAGACTTGGCAGCTCCGGAACCTTCAGGCAACTTATCATCTGAGGAGACAGATACAGAACTCTGGGACCCTACAGAGCCAAGTTTACAATTTCAAAAAGCCCACCTTTATGTCAAAGACTTACACTAGCTCACCCACTTAGACTCAAAGAAGTTGTAGGCACTCTTAAAGGACCGAAGAAAGGACTTATTATTGACTGACTCAAAGAGGAAAGAAATAGCTGAGCAGGTGACTAGAGCTTGTCAAGTCTGTCAATTAGTTAATACTTACCCATCCAAGCTTCCTGCAGGAAGCACTTATGAGGAACCAGACCAGGACAATTCTGGGAAGTGGACTTTACTCAAATTAAGCCAGCAAGTTATGGACTTAAATATCTCCTAGTCTTTGTAGGTACTTTTTCAGGATAGGTCGAAACCTTCCCCATGAAGAAAAAAATGGCTCAGATGGTGGTCAAAAAGATCCTAGAAGACATTTTTCCAAGGTCCGGCTTGCCTAAGGTAATAGGGTTCGACAATGGACCGGCATTTGTAGCCCAAGTAAGTCAGGGATTCGCCAGGACCCTGGGGATTAATTGGGAGTTACATTGTGCTTATAGACCCCAGAGCTCAGGACAGGTAGAAAGGATGAATAGAACCATCAAAGAGACCTTAACGAAATTAAGCCTGGAGACCGGCATAAAATATTGGACTATGCTCCTATCTTATGCACTGTTTCCTGCAAGAAATAACCTCTATGCCTCTTTGTGTAACCTCACCAATTATAAAATTCTCTATGGTGCCCATCCTCCAGTAAGGGACCTAACCCCAACTCGAGACTTAATGATTCCTTTCACACACCCTTGCTTGACAGACTTAAAGCCCTTGAACAAACCCAGCACCCAGCGATACCTGTGGAAATAGTTGGCCACTGCTTATCAGCCTGGAGACAAAGAAACTCCACATTGTTATCAAGTGGGAGACTTAGTCTACGTGAGACGGCATCAGGTGTCATCCCTGGAACCCCGCTGGAAAGGACCATACCAGGTGTTTCTTATAACACCTACAGTGGTGAAATTGGATGGGATCACTTCCTGGATACATGCCTCACATCTCAAGCCTGTGCCCTGTACAGATTCCGGCTGGAAACTGAAACTGACTGGTAACCCTCTCAAGTTGCGTGTCTGTCGTGTGGATAGGGCTATGGATTCTTCCCCTGGCCACCAGCATCCTAATCCCCATCAGCCTGTTCAGCAACAATGGCAAGTTATAAATCCTACTGGTCAAGTAGTGTGGTCTATTTCACATACAGCCGCCTTATGGACTAGGTGGCCATCTCTCCACCGAGACATTTGTCAGCTTGTTATAGGCCTCTCTGACTGGGATCTCCCTGACATAGAGGACCCCACACATATCCCACTCAAACCCAAACCAGGGCAACATAGACCACCTTACCCCATGAATTATGGATGTCATCTCCCCAACTGAGGTGTAAACTAGCCAGTCTTGATTTTTATGTGTGCCCAGCTGATTTCCGAAGTTGCAAACAGGCCCAAAACTGTGGAGGACCCATTGACTTTTATTGTAGATCTTGGGGATGTGAACAAACGGGAGTGCATGGTGGAACCCAAACTCTCCAGACAGTATGATTCAGGTAGGACCAAATGACACCTGGATTGATCCCAAGAAATGTGCCGCTAGACAAGCGGTGTCAAAAACTCGCTGTGGAAAGAATAGTCTATGTTACCCCCTCAAATAACTTTCACTTCCAAAGGAAGGGGATACCTCAAAACAACATGGCCTATGGGAAATACTAGGGGAATGCGATTTTATATTTATGGCCCTGGTTATGACTTTGCTCTCTGGTTCACCATCCAGCTTAAAAAGGAAGAAAAGCCCACAGCAATAGGGCCCAATCCCCTCAAGCCAGGAATTAAACCTCCTAAACCTCCCATGCCTAGATCTACCAGAACCCCTCTACCATCTCATACTTCCTGGTTTCGGTCTTTGCCTACTTTCCCAGTCCAGAATACAGCTGACTCCTCCCCCTGGGAACTAATTAAAGGAACCATTATGGTACTGAACTCCGCACAATCAGAACTCCTTGCATTTCAGCCCAGGTATTAGATAGCTCTGTAAATTATTGTGTAATGGTGCAGATACTCCCCAGGGTGCTCTATGATGATGCAGAATAATTTGAAGGTCTACTAGGGGGACTAACAACCTGATTTCACCGGGAGCCAGTGTCTCTTACTCTAGCCATCCTACTGGGGATAGGAGTTACTGCAGGAGTGGGTACGGGAACAGCTGCTATGATCTGTGGGTCACAACAAATGGCCCGATTAGAAACAGCAATAGATCAAGACTTGAAAACGTTAGAGACCTCCATCACAGTTTTGCAGGAATCCTTAACCTCTCTCTCTGAGGTTGTTTTACAGAAAAGGCAAGGATTAGACCTCCTCTTCATGAGGGAGGAGGGCATCTGTGCTTCACTGAGAGAAGAATGCTGTTTTTATGCTGACCATAGTGGAGTTTTAAAGAATCCATGAGTAAATTGAGAAAATGCCTTGAAGAGCACCAGAGAGAAAGGGAGATTCAACAAGGGTGTTTTGAGTCATGGTTTACCCAGTCCTCTTGGTTAACTAAACTTTTATCAGACTTAGCTGGACCCCTGATCATCCTTATGGTGTTACTAAATGTGGGACCTTGTTTGCTAAACTGCATAGTTTCCTTACTCCAGGTTCAGATTGGGCAGGAAAAAACTCATGGTAATCAGATAAAAATACTATCCACTGGCAGAAATAGAATCTGAGAACCCGCAATAATTATGATTCATTACTTTTAAGATTAAAAGTAGTCAGAAAAAGGAGTGGAAAATGAAAGAATAAAAGAAATTTAAATTGAAACGTAAAGAACCAGGTTTTGTAAAGTTTCCAAGCTGCACTCAGAACCTGAAATTCCTGTGGCAGTTAAGACAATTCCCAGAACTGCCCATTAGATGTGTGTTGAAATCTTCCCTGACCACCTAGAAGCTAAACAACCCCTTCCCAGAAACCCTGCAGCTCTGCACGAATACATCTCAGGGCTTCAACCAACCAGTTTAAATGTATACCCCTTCTCAGGGCTAAAAAATCACCCCCTGCCCGACCTGTTCCCGCCAATGGATGTGCTAATCTTGTTTTAGAGTTGCTATTTGATTTTCCTGCGGCGTATGATGATTTCCTAAAGGAGGCTATGATGTATGTAAAGTCCCTGCCCTCTCTAAAGAATGTATATAAACTCTGCTCAAGTTGTTCTCGGGGATCTTTTTTCTTTCCTCCTCTGGAGTGAGCTCTGAGCCCCAGATGCTGGACCCCCAATAAACCATTTCTTTTGGCATGAGACAGTTTCTTGTTGGTCTTTTCCTCCAACGTTCAATGACCTTTTCAGTTCCTGACTACCTTCAAGTGAGAATAGCAATCCTTTGAGTCAAATGAGTTCTTCAAAGACCTGAAGAGGCTAGCCCATAGGTGCTTGGGTTTTCTCATGACTCCAAATCACAGTAAGAATATATACCTGACAGTCAGTAGGCCTCAAATTGGAGAAGAAGAGCAGTATTAGAAGCAGGGCTATTTGATCATTCCTGCTTCAAAGGATGGGGTCCAGGCCACCCAACGCCCTTATGGACTTCAAATCTTACCTAGATTTCTGTTTTCATACTTATATTTCACCGCATATTCATGTAAATATCACAGGTTTCCAATACCATTATTTATTCTGCAAAATGATTCCTAATCGAAATCGAACCTGTTATTAACCTTAACCATACACTCTTCCCTCAATCTAACTTTACAAAAGAACAGGGAAATTGTTGATCTTACAATACAGGAATGTAGGCGATCTTCCACCTGCTGAGAACCTCAAAGTTCCATGCAGAAATCATCCCTGAAGAAGATGTAGGCACCTATGAAGCATGTGAGAGAGCAAAAGTCAACTTCCATGTCAAACAACCTGGTCAGGATGAAGGAATGTGACTGAATCAGCCTCTCTCTTCTTAATGTAGATTACATGGACCAAACCAGGCCCAGGCCTGTGTGGAGAGCTGTTCCTGGGTGCCTGTGGTTGATATACCATTCTAACTTGTGTAAGTGTCACAGGAAGTAGGGGCAGACTCCATCTCATGGGACCCTTGGAAGCAACTGTTAGTACAAAGTGGTTGCCAAGGCAGTGACCTCATTCATTTCCTGAAGGAAGTCACCTACCACACTTCCTTGGTGATTGACTGCCAGGCACCCAGAGAAGTCCCAGTCCCAGTCCCAGTGGTCTCAATTGTTTGGATTTATCAAGGACAGAGTCAGTCTTTCTTGGTACCTACTTAAGTGATGATGGCCAAATGCCAGGAGAGGTCTGAATAGAAGCCTTTTCTGAGAAAGCAGGTAGTGGCTCAACCATGGCTCCTGACAACTTCAAAGAGTTGGCAAAGAAGACCAGATCTGAGACAGAACAGGCCACTTCGGGGAACATAGTATGGCCCACCAGTCAGAGGACACTGAGGAGAGTCACAGACATACTTGGGGGAAGGAGGTGCTGTTGTGGGTGTCCCTATGAGTTTGTTGTTTAGTCTCATGTTCTGAGAATAAGTCGGTTTGTTTGTTTGGAGTGGAATGTTTCTAGAAATTTGTTTGATAACATGAGTGTTTCTATGTCTGTGTATCCCACTGTATACATGGTTATAGACATTTGAAAAGAGAATGCATCAATGGTTGTGTCCTGTCTGGTAGAAAGCTTCCCAGCATTCATCCTGCCCAATTTAAGAATGGAGAGTGGCTTGCCTTATGGATGGGCAACACCTACTACCTTCCTAAGTTTCTCTCTTCTTCTTGAATATGGGCCACTCTCCAGAATAGCCTCATGGTTTTGTTTCCAAGATATGCACCACCTCCAAGCTATCTGACATGGGCATGTACTTAATAGCTGAAGGGAATGGGAGCATCTCAAAAACTCAGAATTCTGTGTGACCAGTAAAGTCTCAGTGGA
Source organism: Callospermophilus lateralis (assembly GCF_048772815.1). Lineage (NCBI taxonomy): Eukaryota > Metazoa > Chordata > Mammalia > Rodentia > Sciuridae > Callospermophilus > Callospermophilus lateralis. Next base: position 1,001,598 of record NW_027512722.1, on the reverse strand, counting down.
GAAACACTGCTTTGGGCTTTTTGCTTACCTATTGTTCTGTTGTCCTGAATGTCAGGAAGGTCTTTGCCTCAGGCCACCCCTTTGTGAAGCCTGAAGAAAACAGTTTACAAACGGAAATGAATGGGCATCACCTGTGGCTCTTTGCTTAATTGCTTTGGAAAGGGATGTGGCTGAATCAGCCTCTTGGCCCTTTGTGAGGCAGTGGCTTAGATTGTCAGCATCTGATGCATCTAAAGAAAGTTTCCAAGTGTGCATTCATAACCAAAATGGCCAAAAGAGCAGTCTTTGTGGATGAAGTGTCTCGCCATCTTTTGTAACCTTCCTGACCTCCATCAAGTGAAAATAGGAATTCTTTGGGTCAAATGAGTTCTTCAAAGCCCTCTAAAGGCTAGCCGATAGGTGCTTGAGTTTTCTCATGACACAAATTCTCATGAAGAATCTATACCAGACAGTCAGTAGGCCTCAAATTGGAGAAGCGGAGCAGTTATAGAGCAGGACTAATTGATCACTCTTTGTTCACAGGAAGGGTGTCCAGGCCAAGCTGACTTTAGGCAAATGAGGCGCAAGTGTGCTTATTTTGGACAGTGTCTTGGGCTGCGCCCCTCATGGAAACCTCCAGCCAGAGGTTATGATGAGTGTATATGTGGAAGAAGATGAGGGCCATGTGGGAGTGTTTTGGTTTTAATTGTGGTCAGCTGTGTGGTGGTTGGTAAAGATGCCTGGGTCCACCTGAGCTTGAACTATGGTGTGATTTCCCATAGAGACTGAGTAATGGAACTGACCTCAGAGAAGTATTGCCGTGAATATTGTTGGGATTTTAGGTGGCCATGCATGAGATTCACCCTTGAAAACTGAGATATAGAAAAGGGTGGCTTTCCAAAGAGTACTGTCAAACTCAGCCTGGATATCACATGACTTTATTCTGAAAGATTGGCCGCCATAGTCGAGAGTCAAAACATACATGGACCTTACATTGGAGACCTCATTGGGCCTGGCTTCATGTGTCCTTTGGGCCACTCTTTGGGAAGCCTTGCCTCTGAGAGTTCACCAGAGCTTTCCTTGAAATGTGCTTCTTCAAAATTTAATGGTTCCTGAATGAATTTAAACCCACATTTTCCCCAAATTTATCCTTGAAAAATGGCTAGATAAATACCATGAAATTTTTGAAATTCCCATGACCAGGTGGCCCTGGAGAATCTTTGGATGTCCTGTTGCTGATCATGAGGGTATCAGACAGTGCCTTGATTGACTGGGTTTCATGAAAACGCTGTATAACACAGATACCAGTATGTTGGAGGCTGCTGAGTAGTGGGCCCAGAGCTGTGATGTGCAGGTGTGTGATAAAGCATCTCTTGTCAAGCCATGTGGATCTGTCATTGACTTCCAAATGGCTTGTGGCTGACATGGTGCAGACAGGAATCACATATATGTCTGAATCCTCTCCATAAAAGGCATCTTGTTATATGGAGATGTTTCAGGGCAATGTTCAGAATCAGGTTGCTATGGTTAAGGGGACAAGCTATGTGGAATAGAAGCCTGGTTGGTGCATTCTCCTGCAGACCCTGACCCACCACACGTGACAGGACTCCCTCCAGCACTGTGTCCCAGTTGAACTCCTTGTATTTCGTGAAGCAAATACCAAACTCCCAGTGCAGCAGCAAGAAACACCATGAAAAGTGGAGGATGACCAAATGGCTTCACAGTCCACATGCGGAGACACTTAGCTTTCAGTGGCCACAGTTTACCTACAAAGAGAGAAGTCAGCACTGCTGCCTCATGTTATTTGGAAAATAAGAAACAATGTCCTCCAGGTCACATAGATGCAGACTCAGCTTTAATGGTCTCCTTAGAATGGAAGCTAAAGCTCCTGACAACAACATATATGTCAAGTGCCCATCCTCAGAGGCAGTTTCTCAAGTAGTCTTTCGGCAGGCAGAGCTCCATGTTGTTGGAGTGTTTACCTTTTAGACCAGGACGCAAGAAAAGACCACTGACTCCAATTAAAATCAAATTAAAGCAAACTTATTATTTCCACCACCCGGGCTGTGTCTCCCTCCCAAAACCGCGGGAACAAGAGAGCAACCCCACCTTTCCTACAGAATGGCTTTATAGCGCAGAATGTTACAGAAAAGGGTGGTTACAGATAACAGAACTCTGACAAGCATCACACTAACGATAGTTTACATTTTTTTTTTTTTTGCTGGCCCCAACATCAGAATTTATGAGAACCATTAGAGCCTTAGAGCCTCAGAGAGTGTCGTCTGGCCAGGGAAGGCCAATATTTATGAGGTGTAAATAAAGTTTCAGAGAGGGCTGTTATCTGGTCAGAGAGCCATGCATGGGTGAGTTCAAGGCATGGGCAGGCATTCAAAGCAGGTTCAGAATTTGCTGTAATTTATAGTTAAGCCAAAATTATCTTTTCATGGCTTTGTGGCAAGATGGCTCCAATTTAAATAAAATATCAGGTTGGGTCTATCATTCCCCCATTTTCTAATGTGTCCCTTTCAAATCTTTGATAGGGTAGGGGACGAGCACTGAGGGAAATTTAATTCCTCAGGTAACAGTCTCCCCATTTTTTGAACTCACCCAAAACCGGTCTCCCTGATTTTACTGACTTAATTAATTACTTATATTGATAGTCTATTTATTTTTGGCTCCATTGTAGTAAGAAGCAAGGCGTCACTCATTTTGACTTCTTCCGAGCTGAGAGAGGGTGACGTGAGGGAGTACGGTCTGAGAGACATGAGTTGCCTTTTCGAAGTCAGTTTGGTTTGAAGTCTGGTTGGGGAAGTACAGGTTGTAAAGTCATCTGGGGATGGGTTCTTCTATGAGAGAAACAAAATACATGAGTACTGAATAAATGTTGCAGCAGCTGGAACATGTCACTGTATAGAAGTTCCCTCACCAGTCTTAAATATCCCCAGTTATCAGGACTGTCAACTTAATATTTAACATTTAGGGTTACAGTTGTCCCTCCCCATAAAATACAGTGTTATAATTTAATACCATCTGATCCTGCAAAATTCTTTTACTAGTATGACCTCTGTGTCTAATAGAGAAACCCTTAATTCTGTTACTCAAGGCTGGATAATTGTACTAGTAAACTCCAATATTACCTGTGTAGGTTAGGAATATCTGTAGGCCTTAAACTAAAAACTTCTGCCTCTGGCAGCTCCTCTTGATAGTCTCTTTTTATAGTTATCAGGCATTCCTCTCTGAGAACCCTTCTTTGTAGCCTCCAGTCTTATTTATTTTGGGAGGCTAACATAAAGTGTATACCTTAAAATATTATTATTACTGTTATTATTTAAAATGCCCAGGAATGGCTGTATTTTGCGTTTAACTGTCTTTCCTAAATGTTTAAGATGAAGCAGTCAAACTGACATTTGTTTCTATCTATTATGAACAGTCAGCTGAGCTTTTACGGGAGTCATTCCTGGGGAAACTTGAGAGCAGCTTCTCAGTTCTGCTAGTGCCATTTTCGCTAGGTGTGTCCAGGTCTTGCTTGACCCTGTGGCTTCCCTTGGAAGCATCAGGGATGTCTCCCTTCTCTGATGACTGTCTTCTTCATAGAAAATGCACTGATTGGCTTTCTGTTCTCCAGTGGCTCAGAGTTGCAAAGCTCTTTAGGGAAGTCCCCTGTTCCCTGGATACAGACTGACTCAGAGGGCAAGAATCAAATATTGGTTTTCTTGGCCCTTTTCATTTAACTTTAATTTTAAATCCTAATTTTAAACATCCAGCAAATAAATTTTAGCAGCCTTATATTAAGAGTACTGGGCTTTAATGTCTGTAATTTAAAATTATTTATCTTTTTATTAATTGGGATCTGTATTTTTCTGTCTGTCTTTTGGTGATGACTTGTTATCTTTAATTAACCCATGTTGTGTTCTTAAAGCAACACTTCTGTAAAACACTAACAGGGAATCTTTAGATCACTTATAAGGAAATTACAAAATAAAATTAACAAGAGTAAATATACTTAGTTCGTATAATAGCTACCCTGAATTTTTAGGCTGAGTTATTTATTATATTTCTTGTTTGAGATCCTAATAATCTTGATATGAAAAAAAAGAACTTTTGAATGTAACTTTAAATGAAATAACATCTGACCCACTGCTTTCGTAGTCATTCTCACATGTAGTAAGTTGGGACACAGAGCCTTATCTCAAGTAAGGCAGGGCTCTTTATAAATCTTAAGTGTTTTAGTTCTAAAGATGATCTTTGTTTTTAAATATCAGTTTAAAAATTAACATTAATTGTTTGAGGTCACATGAACATTAGTTAACACCATATAATATAACATTTAAAACATGAATAAAATAAACGCTGAAAGTTTTATCCTTTTCATAGCTAAGGCTCTCATTAACATAAAAATACATTCAAATTGTTCCCCAATGTAAAAAGTAACATAAAAGTTTACATATCTTATTGATAAAAGGTAAATAAATGCCCAATATATTTTTTTTACCATACAACTTCAGAACACCAGCTTCACATAATGCTCTTTTAAAGTTTCTACCTTAGAGACTTGTATTCCTGGAAGATATGAGCACATTAATAGCATCACAATTGCATTGATGTTTCTACATTAACCAAGTTTAGCTTTTAAAGAAATGGCAGTACAGTGCTCTAAAATAACAGATCGTATTTAATGAGTTGTTTAATATTTATGGTTGCTTGCTCTAGAAAAATAAAACTTAATAAACACAATGCTATTGGTAAACGTATGTTTTAAGAAATTTTTGTGTCTTTTACACATGGCTGATTTTTACAATCTTATACAGACTTTAGAACAAACTTATACAGACCTTAGTAAATCAATAACATATCTAACAAGAATACTCAGGAATGAGTAATCAAATATCAAATTTAATTTATTTATTTATCAAAATATTAGACAAAAGTATTGAACAGTGTAGACCATTTTTTTGTTGAAGGAAAAGTCCTAGAACCAAGGCATATTAGACCTTTTGTCGACATTAATATTTTATTAGATTTTTGAACACCTAGAAAAACATGTAAGCTTAAATTTAAAGACATTTATTTTTATCTGTTTATCCAATTTAAAGTGAACCATTTAAATCACGTAAATTAAAGATCTTTGGATCCGCTTTTTAAAATTTGTTTTTGTGAGTGCTCCTTTTTTTTATGAGCGCTCCTTATGTATGTTAATTTGTATATAATATACATGATATACGGACATATGTATATATACACATACAACACATAACAAGAGTGTGCACACATAATTATAGTAAAGGCCTTGTAGCTTTTCGCAGGTGAAATCTCCATTGCAATGTTTCAAAAACTCCACTGTTGGTCAAAGATAGAACTGATCAGAAAAACATTAACCTAGGTCTGTAGGATCAAAATCATGAGTTAAAAACAATACAGAATCTAAGGAAAAAAATAAGAGTCCTAGAAAAAGTGACTGGGCAGTTATTAGTAAATACCATACAATGTAATTCCCCCCCCCCTTAGGCCTCAGATCAGTCTCCTACTGAGCTAGTAGGCTTCTTTCATTTGCATTTCAACATAAGGCCTGGATGAGGTCTGGAAGGAGCAGGGAAAAACTGCTATTCTGAGCAGACACCTCAGGCCTAAGGCATTTTAAACATAATTTTCAGGTTTGGATGTTGAAAATTATGGTACAATTTTAAGTTACAATTCACAAAATTTTATATCTTTACATCTTGTTCTGTCAACAGATACCATACTATGATTTACTATCCTTTTCCAAATTAATGCACTGGTACACACTGTGATATTTTCCCAGTCTACCCAATTCAAAACTGGTGAAAATTAAGACTGAATGTTTGGGAAGTTACTTGCCAACTTGGAAATAGAGTTCTTTAGTTTTCCATGCTAAGTATTTAAGTTCTCTTGCATGAATTATCTAAAATCATAAACTAAACAATTATATGAACCAGACTTTTAACTGCAAGATTGTACAATGCTTCAAAAACCCATTCAGATACCAGATTGTTACAATAAAACGTCATAATTTAGACACACATTGAGCTAAGATCATTCCCAAGAAACAATTTATAATATGAACACATTATTGCACATGTCTTTAAGGGCCAGAAACAAAGACACAAGACAGACAGAAAGGAGCTCCAGACTATGGCTGACAGACAGAAGCCTTTAAAACATAACAGATAAGAGAAAAATCTCCTACACCTGTAGCACGATAGATGTCCCCACAAGGGGAACAGATGTTTTCAAAGAGGAGCAACCTGAAATGTGAAATCAAGGGTCTCCATGGTGACTTTACTGCATTTAGTGTCCCCTTTTTCTTATTCTCTTTTTTAATAAGACAGAGGTGGCATAATTCTTACAGTGTAGGGACGGAAGGAGGGAATTCTCTGAAGCAACAGGGCTTTGGCAGCTGCTGGGAGTCCTTCAGTCCCTCCTTTTACTTACAGGATTAGCTCCTCTGGTTCAGTTCCACCCCGAGCACGCTCCGTCTCCTAATATTTCAGTAGTCAGCTCTCAAAAAGTCCCGGGGTCCGGGGGAGGGTATCAAAATTTGTAACTTAAATTTTGGTTCCTGATGTTGAAGCCAATTAATACCAATTTAATAATGAGGACAGCGTTTGAGAAAAAGAAAAAGGGAGGTTTACTGCTTTGCAAACAAAGGAGAAACACAGGGGATTCTGCCGAAAGGTTGTGACTCTCTTGATCTGGAGGGACAAGAGGTTTTAAAGGAGTTTCACTTTCTCACCTAAGAGATACTCAGTTCTTAGGTCACCAGCAGGCATTGCCCTCTGCAGTGGGTGTGCTCCAGGCAACCAGCTAGGGGCTTCTCTCATCCTGCTTGACAAAGGGGGGGAAAGTTCATCACAGTTCCTTAAAACACAGTCCAAAGGGGTGTCAGGCTTACTTGCTTTATTACCCATTTTCACGTCCAATATCATTATGTTTTTACCACAGAAATCACACAACAAAACGCACAAAAACTAACAAACCAAAAACATACAGAACACAGAAAAAAACACAAAGAAACAGAAAACCGGTGAAGAAACAGAAAAACAGAGGAGCAATACAACGTCTTGCTAAAGCTCCGGGGAAGGAGCTCCTGCGTGCCCGTTGGCACCTCTCTACCCTTTCAGAGGAATTCCCTACAGAACAGAACAGAGGACAGAATGATTCTTGTTACTGTCCCGGACAGGAGTATATGTGAGCCTCCCCATGCCACCTCTCTGTCATCAGAAGAGATGTCCCTTTACCGGATATCAGATGTTATAAAGATACCAATTACCTATGGAGGCCTCCTCCACCAGGTGCTTGCTAATAGTTATAGTGCGATGGTTCACTGCAGTGCTCCCCGGACTGAAGGCTCACTCCAAGGCCTTTGAACTTGGCTCTCCAGCCCGGAGCCTTGGAGGAAAGGCCAGCTTCAGAATTTCCAGGAGTCTGGTCTTGTGATCTGGTCGGGTCATCTCACTGGGGAACTCTAAAATATTAGACCAGGATGCAAGAAAAGACCACTGACTCCAATTAAAATCAAATTAAAGCAAGCTTATTATTTCATCCGGGTGGGCTGCCTCTCCCTCTCAAACAGCAGAAACAAGACAGCATCCCCACATTTCCTACAGCCCAGCTTTATACCCCAGAAAGTTACACAAAAGGGGAGTTACAGAAAACAGAACTTTGGCAAGCATCACACTAATTATAGGTTACATTTTTTAGTTGCTGGCCCCAGCATCAAAAATTATGAGGACCATAGGAGCCTAGAGAGGGTCTTTGGCCAGGGAAGGCCAATATTTATGAGGTGTCACTAAAGTTTCAGAGAGGGCTGCAATCTGGTCAGAAAGCCAGATATGGGTGAGTTCAAGGCATGGGCAGGAATTCCAAGTAGGTTTGGAATTTGCACTAATTTATAGTAAAGAAAAAATTATCTTCTCATGGCTGTGTGGAAAGATGACTCCCAATTTTATTGAAAGATCAGGTTGGGAGATCAACCCTGTCTTTACTTTTGGAAACTCCTCTACCACATCCATGTTTGTGAACTCCTGAGCATTTTCTATCCCAGATATGTATTCACAGATATTTTAACTCTACTCCTCTAATTGTGTCTTACTTGGGGCGAAGGTAATGTCAAGGCATTGTTCTGGATGAGAGTGGGAAGATTATTGTATACCATATATATGCATACTCATTGGATTCATTTTTCAATTTTCCATTCAAAATACTATATCCCTCACAATAACCCATACTCTACGAGACTCTAACAACTAATACTAATATGATGGAGAAAAATAACCAAAACAAAATTGAAATACAAGCAGTTCAGAGGAGACATGGTGTATATTGGACTTGCCTTTTGCAAGAGAAATGGAAGGTGTTATTAATTTACTCAATTTTTAATTGAAATAGTTCTCCATGTGTTTTTAAAGTTAAAAAATATGTGTATTCCTGTCTCCCTTTCTCTGTAGCCTATTCAGCACATGTATTTTTATATGCACATATAGAATTCTACGTGATATCACAAGTAAATTTTTGTGAGGTGCCTGACTTGGCAGTTACAAATTGTGAGAAGAGATTACTCCTCCTAAAAGCTGTTGGAACTGAAATTTCAAGCTATAGGTGAACTTCCTAGTAGAACAACATTATGCATAAATCCATGTTCAGTGAAATGAATGTTTTTGGATCTGTGGATGATATATATTTCATGGTGAATTTTGTTTGGCATATGAATTGGTATGTTTATTGTCTGTGGTTGGTTGTGTGTGTGTGTGTGTGTGTGTGTGTGTGTGTGTGTGTGTGTATATATATATATACACACACACACACACACACACTCTCCAGAATTTTCATAATATGAAATGTATGTGTCTTATATACACTCCCTAAATTCATTCATGTTCATGTATGTGGATTAATAATCAACTTTTCACAACATTATTCTCAGAAATATTCATTCACCAGAAATATATATTTGTTTCCTAGTACTGAAAACTAACTTCAGTGAAAGGTACATACAAATCCTAATATTTCTACAGTTACTGACCCAGTTTAACATCAATGCAAGTAGATTCCTATGGGACATGATGCATCTTTTGATGTTCATTTTTATTCAACAGTGGTACCTTACTATTTTTCAGTTTTTGCACATCATAGGATACATATTTAATCCACTAGTTAGCAAAATTATAGGCATTTGTTTCACTTTCAATCACTTTCTTCTCCAGAACACATGTATTTCTCTATGTTTCTTGACTGGTCTTTTAATGAGACTTCTTTCCAAATGCATTATAATCGATTTCCATAATCATTTTGAAACAAATCTCACACACCCTTCATGATAAACCATAACCCTAAGATGACCATTAGATATATAACTGGTTGGAATGAATGATTGTATATCAATATAACATTTCTGATATATTTTCAGATATCTATTCAATCCATTATTTAAAGTGAATCCAGTTATATTGTTTATTCACAGAATGGTGTATTCTTGCATTATCTCTATATTCATAGACACAGGGTACGCCTATTTGTACCCCCATACTAATTTATACGTCTTCAAAATATTGCTCCCTGAAATGGTGGAAGAAATACTCACGTCACCAGATCTGCATATACATTTTATCACAGAAATATTCTGGACACAAAAAGCAAAGGTCACATGTACAATTGTATCAAAGCCTAAATGGGAAGTGAACATGGATTACTAAAATCATCCATGTCCATGTTGCCTAATGTTCTCAAATGTCAATTCTATTTGTGACTACATATTTGTTTCCTCTTAAGATTATAAATTCAAGCTCCAGCCTGTTGAAAATGTGTAATCCTATCACTCACTTTATACTTTACTTGATTTCCTAATGTCTTTATTGATATGTGCTTTCATACATGTTTTCCCCAGTTCATCATTGCGACTGACTCTTCACATGTGCTGACATTCACCTTCACTCTCTACCCGAAACCCTATTGTTAAGAACTTTTGGTCCAAATCCTATACTCACTCTTCTTCTTAGCCTACCGAATACCTTCCAAATCCTATCGACTATTGGTTTTTGACTGGATGTTCTGTTCAACATTCAATCATCCAAGTTACAAGGTCCTATGCCATTGTATATTGATTTATCTGAGACAACTGTGCAGGACATAATTCAAAGCTAAGTATCCCACTCAAGGGCCCAATGCCCTTCTGGGCTTCAAATCTTACAAAATTTCTGCTTTCATACTTATATTTTACCTATATACTCTTGTAAATATCGCAGGTTGCCAATACCATTATTCATCCCGCAGAATGATTCCTAACCAAAATCGATGCTATTATTGAACCTAACCATACACTCTTCCCTTAATATAACTTACAGAAGAGCAGGGACAGAGTTCGACTTACAATATAGTAATGTAGCTGATCTTTCACCGGCTGAGAAACTCAACGATCCATGAAGAAATGATCCTTAGAGAAGATGTAGGCAGCTATGTAGGACCTGAGAGAGCAATAGTCATCTTCCACAGCAAACAACCAGGTCAGGATGAATTGATGTGTCTGAATCAGTCTCTCTCTTCTTATTGTAGAGAAGATGGACCAAACAAGGCCTGTTGTCGCGACCCCTTGCCCGCAAGGAAGACGCAACTCAGGAATCTTCTTTCAGCAGTTTATTCAGGCCCTTGATATTTCTTCTAATTCCCCGTCGGATGCCCCTCCCAGCCTTAATAAAGCATCCCAAGCCCCAATGCGAAGCTGCCACGTGGAACTTTCTCACAGGGTGCTGAGAAACCATGCACCAACTCTCCCAAACAAGGAGTTGTTTATTACAGACCACAGTGGAGCCAGCGCCATCTTGCAATGGCGACCATAATCTGCAGAAACGGCTCACCACAGTTCCCCCCTTCTGTTTTCTGAAAACAATACAGGCGAGATTAGAGGTCCTATCCCACTGTGCAGAAGTGGCTGCATAGTATGGCTCAGTCCTAAGGAGGGCCCTTCCCCAGATCTGAAGCCATATCAGCTGACGCCTTTTTTCGTGGGGCGGGGCGTGGACATCAAACCCGCATGCAATAGGACATGCTCTCCTTGAGGTCCACTTCAAGGATCACTCAAGTGCAGTGCCTTGCCTCGCATCCTGTATCGTGACGAAGGTGGACGAAGGGGGACAGCTAAGGCTGAACTGTGGCTGTACATACCGACAAACGAGTTGACAGCACCCCGAAAGAAAGGCACGGACTTTAAGGCGATAGAGAAGCATTAGTGTGGAAACCCACCTGCGTGCAATGGCAGCAAGACCGGCAGAGTGCAAGGGCTTTCCAACACTAAGAGAATAACGAGGAAAGACATGCCGATCCCAATGCAATGTTATAATAACTTGGGGTGCAATGGCCATGTCAAAGATTTACTGTTTAAGATGCGCAAGCCAAACTTGAGGTGAATTGCCATTTTCTAAAGCTGCAAGAGCTTGGATGATCATAGCCTTATCATGAGCATTGCGGGCCTTGAGGCGACAGAGAAACCAAAAACAGAGAAACATACCGAAGCAACACATTGCACCAAAAATGCCTACCCCCACCCACTCTTTAAAAAAGGAAAAGGCAGAAGATATCCAATCGGTGAATTGACCCAAAGTCACGGGATCAACACGGGTGCTATTCAAGACAGCTATCTGGGTTAGTTGAGACTGGATCATGTCTTCCGCTTCCATGGACCAATTTCCAGCCAAATATTCGCCAATGGTGCGGGAAGCATTCCTGGAATCATTAAATCTGACAGAGGTTATGCATAAATGTGCACGTTGGTCAACACAACCCAAAAGCACTAAGTCAGCCAATTCTTCTACCTGAGCTTGGAGTAAATCTATTCTTTGGTTGGCAGCTAAAATCCCTGACAAAATATGTTGATTAATTGTATTTTGGGATTCAAGTATGGTGGAAGTTTGTTGGACAACTTGATTAATAGTGGCAGCAGTTTGTACTTGATTGGCCATAGCCACTCCGGCCGTAACCGCTGCAGCAGCAGATACCGCCACGGCTGTCACTATAGCCTCTGTGATTCCAAAATCTCTGCGGACTCTAAGTAGCTCAACAATAGGGAATTTATCAGGATCCGCAGTGACCGGGATTGGGACAAAAGTTGGAATCTTCATAAACACTGCTACAGTCCAGGAACCATTCCAACACTCAGATAAGAGACAGGTCGTATGAGAACAATCCAGTATCCCCGATGAGGTGGCCTTAGCCAAAAGGAATAAGAAGGGGGATTGGACACAGACCATTGCAGGAGGCAATGTGGCATTATACAACAGAGAGTTGAATGAAACAGATGTAAGTCTATTACCTTGTTCACTTTCCCTAACAGTACCAGAAATATTAGCCAGCCAACTTTTGGCTCCTACCAACTGAGCCAGTGCAGAAATATCGGCTGAAGCCCCCTTTTCATTGGAAATCATCCATTAAAACCAGGACCAACCTACTCCTGTAGAGGAGCTGGCACTATTGTTAAAGTTATAAACATACCTATCAAGAGAGGGGGAAAGGGAGAAACCTTTAGCAACTTGATGTTTCTCTCAAGAATGATCCTGACAAGGCGTAAATATTGGGGGGAAACCAATATTAGGGGAACAGTAAGGAGAGGCCTTGAAATGAGTGGCATTATAAATACTACTAGAAAAAGGAGGCACTGGGATTAGTACCTCGGAGATAATAGCCAAGGTAGTTATGTTAAGAGCGGAGCTGCTGTTTGCAGGGGTCTCTGAGCCTGATTGATTCCCCGAAGCTACCTTGCTCAATACAGCACTGATAATGCTTCCTGAGACCTGATTGGACCGCAATGGGTCCTCCCAGTTAGTCAAATTTTTGGTCTTAAGGCTAATGCAATTAGCGTTTCTAAGGCTGAAACAAAAAACTCCTGTGAGATTAACTTGAGATTGATTAAAAATTCTCTCCATGTCCCCTCTAGGAGAGGCACAGGGAGCAGACATCTCACATGAGGTAGAAAAAAGAGTGGGGAGGACACTAGAATTACCATGAACCGGTATCGGCATTGGCCATGCCCGTGCCACTGCCCACCACCGCATTGGTGTCGCCTGTGCCATCGGCACCAGCACCAGAGCCAGAGCACTTAGTAGAATGAAGATCCTCATCACAGGATTGTTGTGGTATCTCTTGTTGCTGGTCAGTTGATGTCGAGACTCTTCTTGTCAAGCGTTCAGGGACCCACAATGGTTCCGTACGATCCTGGGGAAAAACACATACAGATCCTCGTGCCCATGTTAGCACGGGGTCAGGGCCGTTCCATTGGCCCATAAGAACATCCTTCCACTTAACATAGCCAATCACAGAGGGCTGAGGGGACACATGTCTATCGGCCGCAGAGCGACCATGAATATCCAAATTCAAAAAATTAATGGTAAAGAGAGCTAAGGACAGGCGTTCTTTAGGAGTGTGTTCAGCTCCTATTCCCCCTTTTTGTTTTTGTAAAGTTTCCTTTAAGGTGCGATGAGCACGCTCAACAATGCCTTGTCCTTGAGGATTATAAGGCAAACCATGAGTAAGTTGCACTCCCATAGTAGAACAAAAAACTGTAAATTGTCTGCCAGTATAAGCAGGTCCATTATCAGTCTTAAGGGATGCAGGTGCACCCCATGCTGCCCATGCCGCTAAACAGTGAGTAATGACATTACGTGCCTTTTCTCCCGATAAAGCAGAAGCATGGATAATTCCAGAGCACGTATCAACGGAAACATGCACATACTTAAGGTTACCAAAGTCAGGTATATGTGTCACATCCATTTGCCAAACAATCAATGGCTTTAATCCCCGTGGGTTTACTTCATAATTAGGGGGATGAAGAAATGTGACACAATGGGGACATTGCAATACTATCTGCCGACCATCCGCTCTTGAAATGGAAAAACGCCTGCGCAGCGTTAATGCATTAACATGGAAGTTTTGGTGAAACAACTTAGCCCTCTCTAAGGAGGAAGCCAAGCATATCAATTGGCCTCTAGTGGCTAAGTCCGCACAGGCATTACCTTGGGATAACGGACCAGGAAGAGAGGTGTGAGCCCTGATGTGCATTGGATAAAAAGAAGCAGTGCGGTTAGAGATAAGCTGTTGAAGCTGAGTAAAGTAAACAGACACATTGTGGGCATCACTAATAGTTCCCACGGTCTCCAGGACTTTTAGTGCTTGTACCACATAGCTGGAGTCCGAAATAAGATTAAAAGGAAAAGAACACTGTTTAAAAACTTCAATAACAATTTGTAGTTCTACCCATTGTGGATTTCCAGGAGCAAATTGATGCTGGATAGGGGGAGAGTCATTAATTACATAAGCTCCCATTCCAGACTTGGAACCATCAGTAAAAATGTTAACAGCCCCCGGAATTGGACTGGATGAAGTTACCTTAGGGAAAATGATGGGATGTTCTTTAACAAAATGGAGTAATGGATGAGAAGGGTAGTGATTATCAATACCCCCTTGAAACGAGCAACACAGAATAGCCCAGTTGTCTAGAGTAGCACATAAAACATTAAGTTGAGCTTTAGTGTAGGGTATGATAAGAGAAGAAGGTGATTGGCCGAAAAATTGAATGCTTTGTTGAATCCCTTTAAGTGCCAATGCTGCAACAGCATCAGGATAATATTCTAAGGATTTTTCTGGGGATACATGTGGGTGGATCCATAGTAAAGGCCCATCTTGCCACAGTACTCCAGTAGGCTGCCGCATAGTGGCAAGCACACATAACTGGAAAGGTTTATCACTCTGGAGCCTGCATAGAGTGTCATGCTGTATAGCTTGTTCTACTTTTATAAGGGCCGCTCTAGCCTCAGTAGTGAGGCTACGAGGGGAAGCAAGATCTGGATCACCCTTAAGAGTAGCATACAAAGGCTGGAGCACAATATTAAGAATATGTAAATATCCTCTTATCCAATTAATATCTCCCAGCAATTTTTGAAAATCATTTAGAGTTTGGAGATCTTGAGTCCTGATGGTAATTTTTTGTGGTTTTAATTTGTCATACCCAATTGTCGCTCCCAAAAACCTGATAGAATCCCCCGTTTGAACCTTTTCAGGTGTGATGTGCAGTCCATGTTGAGACAACAGCATCACGATTTCTTTATAAGCCTCATAAACTGTCTGTTCTAATTTTGCGGCCAATAACACATCATCCATATAGTGAATGATCTTGGTGGAGGAATACTTACGTCTGAGAGGTGCGAGTGCCTTCCCCACATACATCTGGCACATCGTGGGACTGTTAGCCATCCCCTGTGGCAACACCACCCACTCAAACCTTTGATCTGGTTCTTCGTGATTACACGAGGGAAGGGTGAAAGCAAAACGTTGTGAATCTTTAGGATGCAAAGGAATGGAAAAGAAACAGTCTTTAATGTCAATAACAATTATATGCCAGCCTTGAGGAACAGAGGAGAGCAGAGGCAGCCCTCTTTGAATGGGCCCCATAAGCTACATCTGAGCATTAACTGCTCGTAGATCATGCAGTAGGCGCCACTTCCCTGATTTTTTCTTAATGACAAATATGGGAGTATTCCATGGAGAAGTAGAAGGTTGGATGTGACCCACATCAAGTTGTTCTTTGACTAGATCATGGGCTGCTGCCAGTTTAACCGAGGGAAGAGGCCACTGAGGCACCCAAAAAGGCTCCTCGGTGAGCCATGTTATAGGTATTTGAGCCCCAGTGGCCCCTAGGAAAAACCCAGACCAAACCTGTTAAGCTTTTGATGACCTTGCACAGGATGCTTACATCCCTGTAGGTGCCTTCCTAGTCCTAGACCTGGCCTATACCCCATATTTTGCATGATATGTTGAGACACTGGGGAATAGTAATTACTAAGAGTGAACCCCATGTCTTTCATCAGATCACGGCCCCATAAAGAAATGGGTAAATCAAGTACATAAGGCTGAAAGGTACCATCATGTCCTTCCGAGCCCTTCCAAGATAGATGTCTACAGCTGATTTGAGGGGCTTGGGCATATCCAAGTCCTCTTAAGGATTGATCAGAAGCCTGCACTGGCCATCCCCTAGACCAATCCTTAAGGGCTATAATACTACGATCTGCTCCTGTGTCCAGCAATCCCACAATAGATTTACCTTCTATGCTTAATTCCAAGGTGCGGCGATTGCTCATATCCAGTGACAAATAGGCACAATTTCCTCCGGTGGTACCAATCTGATTTCCTGTCCGTGACCTTGAGTCAGCAGGGAAGTGATTATGCAAACTAGGCAAAATTAGCAATTGAGCAATCCGATCCCCTGGGGAGATAGACACAATGCCCCTTGGAGCTTCCACCATAACTTTTACTGCTCCTACAGTATCAGGGTTTATAACTCCGGGGAAAACATGAAGACCTTGTAGGATAGAGGATGCACGTCCAATTAACAAACCTACAGTGCCAGGGGGTAAAGGCCCTTTGAACTCAGTTTCCACCAATTGGACTCCCATCTTAGGTGTTAATACGTGTCTGGAGGTGGAACAGAGGTCCAATCCCGCGGCACCTGTAGTGGTTCTCCGCATCTCGTGGGATGGCACAGAGAAGGCCATGTCTCGGGTTCGGGTGTGACATTCTCCATTGCCCCATATATTCGTGGGCCCTGGGGTCGGGGGCCCCTTCGGCCGTTTTTTGGCCCAGCTGAAATAGGCTGTCCATGGATGTCCATCACTGATCTACACTCTCTTGCCCAATGCTTCCCCTTTTTGCATTTTGGACACAGCCCCGGTTGACGAGGGCTATTAGAAGGGCCACCGCGAGGAGGTCCAGTAAAATTGCCTTTTTTGGGACAGTCACGTTTGAAATGGCCGGATTGACCACAATGGAAGCATGTTCCGGCACCAGGACCGCCCCCTTTTGCGATTCGAAGGACAGCAGCTGCAAGACCTGCATTAGTTAAAGGTCCTCCAAGCTCTCTACACACTTTCATCCAAGCTTCTATGCCCTTGTTTTTATAAGGGGCGATTGCTGCTTTACATTCTTTGGTGCATTGCTCAAAAACAAGTTGTTTAATCAAGGGCATTGCTCTATCAGGGTCACCAAAGATTTTTCCTGCGGCATCCACCATCCTAGCAACAAAGTCTGAGAAAGGTTCTGTGGGGCCTTGCATGATTTTTGTTAAATTGCAGACACTTCTCCTCTATTTGGGAGTGATTTCCATGCACGGATACAAATGTTATTGATCTGTTCATATACCTCAGGGGGGTATCCTGTTTGTTGATTAGCAAATCTGCCTTGTCCCAAAAGCATTTCCTTGTCCCAATGGGGGTGTCCCGCCGCATAGTTTTGGGCAGCCTGCTCTACAGTGCCCTCTAGCACAAAGGCTCTCCAGTCCAAATATTTGCCTGGAGAAACACAAGCCCGAACAAGGCTAGCCCAACCAGAGGGAGTCATACAGTATCTAGACAGACTCTCCACCTGAGTTAATGTGAAGGCGGCATCCACCCCATAAGTGCGCACAGACTCTGCCAGGGTCTTCACAATTTTGAAATCTAAAGGCTCATGGAATCTTCCCCTATTGTCATCCTGGAAAACTGGATAAGCAAGACCCATCTCAGCGTTAACAGCCCTCCATGCTTGGGCATGGAAAGCTCTCCTCGAAACACCCTCACCGTACGGCGGCGGGTCCGGAGGATCATTTTTCTTGAGCTCCTGTTTATTTCTGTTCCCTTCTCCCATAGTTAAACTCCCTAGCTGCTGAGACAGTCTCCCGAGCTCCTCCTTCTCATCCTCCTCCTCTTCTGACCCACTTTTGCATGGGAGTGTGCGCAGTGTACTGAGATATGGATACAAGCGTTTCCTCCCCCGTTTCTCGCTCTGCACATTCCCTTCCTCCTGAAATATTTCACTCCGTGCCAGAGACAATTGCCTCCTCCCCTGTTTCTCGCTCTGCACATTCCCTTCCTCCTGAAATATTTCACTCCGTGCCAGAGACAATCGCCTCCTCCCCTGTTTCTCGCTCCGCACACTGCCATCCTCCTGAAATACGTCACTGCCTGCCGGAGATAATTGTTTCCTCCCCTGTTTCTCGCTTCGCACACTCCCACCCTCCTGAAATACCTCACTGCCTGCCATTTCTGATCTTTCTTCATGTAATTGCTCTAAAACTTCTTGTCCTTTAGTAAGTGCTTCCTGACATCTGCCATCTGCGAGGCAACTACGGATCATCTTCCAAAGGGGTATCACCCCACCCTCTAATATGCCCTGCTCAGAAGCAAAGTCAAGATCTGTGCCTAACTTATCCCAGCTAGGTATAGTGAGGCTGCCAGAAAATGCGAACCACGGGGCAACAATATCTGTCTTCTGTAAAAATCTCTGTAAAGTACTACGTTTCACTTTTAGGCCCTTGGAACGTAACAGGTTATCTAGGGCCAGGAGAAGCGGACTTGAAGATACGGCACCCATGACACAACAAAAGACACACAACAAACAAAAGTGAAAGTAAGAGCGAAAGTACACAGTGCAGCTGCAATAAGATTTAATGCTCTCTCTGGCTTTACAGAGGAGCTGCCGCTTTGATAGCGGGTCCTAATTACCTAGGACTAATCTCCGCTTTGACCGCGGGTCCCAATTAATCTGGGACTAATCTCCGCTTTGACCGCGGGTCCCAATTAATCTGGGACTAATCTCCACTTTGACCGTGGGTCCCACTTACCTAGGACTGATCTCCGCTTTGATAGCGGGTCCTACTTAACTAGGACTGATCTCCGCTTTGACCGTGGGTCCTACTTACCTGTGACTAATTGGTGCACCACCCCTGACTGCTGAAAGTTCTGGTTCCCGGGTTTTCAGCATCACTTGTCGCGACCCCTTGCCCGCAAGGAAGACGCAACTCAGGAATCTTCTTTCAGCAGTTTATTCAGGCCCTTGATATTTCTTCTAATTCCCCGTCGGATGCTCCTCCCAGCCTTAATAAAGCATCCCAAGCCCCAATGCGAAGCTGCCACGTGGAACTTTCTCACAGGGTGCTGAGAAACCATGCACCAACTCTCCCAAACAAGGAGTTGTTTATTACAGACCACAGTGGAGCCAGCGCCATCTTGCAATGGCGACCATAATCTGCAGAAACGGCTCACCACAGCCTGTGTGGAGAGCAGTTCCCGGGTGCCTATGGTCGATATACAATTCTAACTTCTGAATGTGTCACAGGATGTAGGGGTAACCTCCATCTCATGGGAACCTTCGAAGCATCTGTTAGGACAAAGTGGTTACCAAGGCAGTGACCTCATTCAGTTCCTGAAGGAATTGACCGACCTCACTTCTTTCTTGATGCAATTTGCTGAACTCGGGATCCAGGAAGCCAAGCACCCAGAGCCAGTCCCAGTCCCAGTCCCATTGGGTTCACTTGTTTGGATTTACCAAAGACAGAGTCAGTCTTTCTTGGTAAATACTGATCTGTGGATGGTTAAATGCCAGGAAAGCTCTGAAGAGGGGCCTTCCTGAGAAAGCAGGTAGTGACTCCCTGATGGCTCCTGACAACTTTACAGAGTTGGTAATGAAGACCAGATCTGAGACAGGACAGGCCATTTTGTGGGAACATAGTATGGCCAATCAGTCTGAGGACACTCCGGATAGTCACAGACCTACTTGGGTAAAGGAGGTGCCTTTGTGGGTGTGCATGTGAGTTTGGTTTTGTCTCATGTTATGAGAATAGGTAGGAAAGGCAGTTTGTTTGGTTTGGAGTGGACTGTTTTTAATAAGTCATTTGACATGGCGAGTGTTTCTTTGTTTGTGTATTCCACTGTATCCATGGTTGTAGACCTTTGAAAAGCGAATGCATCAATGGTTGTGTCCTGTCTAATATAAAGTGTCCCAGCGTTCATCCTGCCCAATTTAAGAATGGAGAGTGGCTTGCCTATGGATGGGCAATACCTACTATCTTTCTAAGTTCCTGTTTCTTCGTGAATTCTGGCCACTCTCCTGAATAGGCTCATGGTTTTGTGTCCAACATATGTACCACCACAAGGCTCTGTGACATGGCCATGTACTGATAGCTGAAGGGAATGGGAGAATCTCAGAAAACTCAGATATCAGTGTGACCAGGAAAGTCTTAGTGGAGAAACCCTGCTTTGTGCCTTTTGCTTACTTATGTTTCTATTACCCTGAATGTCAAGAAGGTCTTTACCTCAGGCCACCCCTTTGTGAAGCCTTAAGAAAACTGTTTTCATATGGAAATGAATGGGCATCACCTGTGGCTCTTTGCTTAATTGCTTTGGAATGGGATGTGCTTGAATCAGCCTCTTGTCCTTGTGTGAGGTTGTGGCTTAAATTCTCAGCACCTGATAGATCTAAATAAAAATCCCATGTGCTTCCAAACCAAAATGGCCAAAAGAGCAGTCATTGCGGATAAATTTTTTTGCCTTCTTAGGTTGGGTTCCTGACCTACATCAAGTGAGAATAGGGATCCTTTGGGTCAAATGCGTTCTTCAAATCCCTGCAGAGGCTATCCCATAGGTGCTTGGGTTTTCTCATGACTCCAAATCACATAAAGAATCTATACCTGACAGCTAGTAGGCCTCAAATTGGAAAAGCGGAACACTTTACCAGCAGGAATATTTGATCACTCCTGGTTCAAAGGAAGAGTACCCAGACCACCATGATTTTAGGCAAATGAGGGGCAAGTGAGCTTATTTTGGACACTTTCTTGGCCTTGCCTCTCATAGAAACCTCCAGCCATAGGGTATGATGAGTGTCTATATGGAAGAAGATGAGTGTCATGTGGGAGTGTTTTGGATTTAAGCGAAGAAAGAGAGAACTGAAATTACTGACATATGGGATCGAAAAAGCAATATAACAACAGATGCTACAGAAATAAAGAAGACAATTAGAAATTATTTTGAAAACCTATATTCCAATAAAATAGAAAATAGTGAAGACATTGATAAATTTCTTAAGTCATATGATTTGCACAAACTGAGTCAGGAGGATACACACAATTTAAACAGACCAATATCAATGGATAAAATAGAAGAAGCAATCAAAAGACTACCAACCAAGAAAAGTCCAGGTTCAGATGGGTATACAGCGGAGTTTTACAAGACCTTTAAAAAAGAATTAATACCAATAATTTTCAAGATATTTCAGGAAATAGAAAAAGAGGGAGCTCTGCCAAATTCATTCTATGAGGCCAAGGACACTCTGATTTCGAAACCAGACAAAGACACCTCAAAGAAAGAAAACTACAGACCAATATCTCTGATGAACCTAGATGCAAAAAACCTCAATTAAATTCTGGCGAATTGGATACAAAGGCACATCAAAAAAATTGTGCATCATGATCAGGTAGGATTCATCCCTGAGATGCAAGGACGGTTCAATATACAGAAATCAATAAATGTTATTCACAACATAAATATACTTAAAGATAAGAACCATATGATCATCTAGATAGATGCAGAAAAATCATTCGACAAAGTAGAGCATCCCTTTATGTTCAAAACATTAGAAAAACCAGGGATAACAGGAACTTACCTAGACACTGTAAAAGCTATCTATGCTAACCCTCAGGCTAGTATCATTCTGAATGGAGAAAAATTGAAGGCATTCCCTCTAAAATCTGGAACAAGACAGGGATGTCCTCTATCACCACTTCTATTCAATATAGTTTTCGAAACTGGCCAGAGTAATTAGACAGACGAAAGAAATTAAAGGCATAAAAATAGAAAAAGAAGAACTTAAAATATCACTATTTGCAGATGACATTATTCTTTATATAGAAAACCCAAAAGGGTCTACAAAAAAACTACTAGAACTAATAAATGAATTCAGCAATGTGGCAGCATATAAAATCAACATGCACAAATCAAAAGCATTTCTGTATATCAGCGACAAAACTTCTGAAACAGAAATGAGGAAAAACACTGCATTCACATATCCTCAAAAAAAAAAAAAAATCTTGGTAATCAACCTAACAAAAGAGGTGAAAGATTTATACAATGCAAACTACAGAACCCTAAAAAGAGAAGTAGAATAAGATCTTAGAAGATGGAAAATATACCCTGTTTATAAATAGGCAGAACTAACATCATCAAAATGGTGATATTACCAAAAGTTCTCTATAGGTTTAACGCAATGCCAATCAAAATCCCAAGGGCATTTCTTGTAGAAATAGAGAAAGCAATCATGAAATTCATATGGAAAAATAAAAGACCCAGAATAGCAAAAGCATTTCTAAGCAGGAAGTGTGAATCAGGCGGTATAGCGATAAGAGATTTCAAACTATATTACAGAGCAATAGTAAAAAAAAAAAACAGCATGGTACTGGTACCAAAACAGGCAGGTGGACCAATGGTACAGAATTGAGGACACAGAGACTAATCCAAAAAGCTACAACTGTCTTATATTTGATAAAGGAGCTAAAAGCATGCAATGGAGGAAGGATAGCATCTTCAACAAATGGTGCTTGGAAAACTGGAAATCCATATGTAACAAAATGAAACTGAATCCCTTTCTCTCGCCATGGACAAAAGTTATATCAAAATGGATCAAGGAGCTTTATATCAAATCAGAGACATGGCATCTGATAGAAGAAAAATTGGCTACGATCTACATACTGTGGTGTTGGGCTCCAAATTCCTCAAAAGGACACCCATAGCACAAGAGTTAATAACTAGAATCAAGAAATGGGACTTATTCAAACTAAAAAGGTTTTTCGCAGCAAGAGAAACAATAAGAGAGGTAAATAGGGAGCCTACATCCTGGAAACAAATCTTTATTCCTCACACTTCAGATAGAGCCCTAATATCAAGAATATACAAAGAACTCAAAAAATTAGACAATAAGATAACAAATAACCCAATCAACAAATCGGCTAAGGATCTGAACAGACACTTCTCAGAGGAGGACATACAATCAATCAACAAGTACATGAAAAAATACTCACCATCTCCAGCAATCAGAGAAATGCAAATCAAAACCACCCTAAGATACCATCTCACTCCAGTAAGATTGGCAGCATTTATGAAGCCAAACAAATACAAGTGCTGGGGAGGATGTGGGGAAAGAGGTACACTTGTACATTACTGGTGGGACTGCAAATTGGTGTAGCCAATTTGGAAAGCAGTATGGAGATTTCTTGGAAAGCTGGGAATGGAACCACCATTTGACCCAGCTATTCCCTTTCTCATTCTATTCCCTAAAGACCTAAAAAGAGCATGCTACAGGGAAACTGCTACATCGATGTTCATAGCACCACAATTCACAATAGCAAGACAGTGGAACCAACCTAGATGCCCTTCAATAGATGAATAGATTAAAAAAAAAGTGGCATTTATTCACAACGGAGTATTACTCTGCATTAAAAAATGACAAAATCATAGAATTTGTAGGGAAATGGATGGCATTAGAGGAGATTATGCTAAGTGAAGCTAGCCAAACCCTAGCAAACAAATGCCAAATGTCTTCTTTAATATAAGGAGAGTAACTAAGAACAGAGAAGGGACGAAAAGCATGAGAAGAAAATTAACATTTAACAGGGATGTGAGGTGGGAGGGAAAGTGAGAGAGAAGGGAAATTGCATGGAAATGGAAGGAGACCCTCAGGGTTATAAAAAATTACATACAGGAGGAAGTGAGGGGAAAGGGAAAAATAATACAAGGGGGAAAATTTATTAGAGTAGTGGGATTAGAGAGAGAAGAGGGGAGGAGAGGGCATGGGAGGGGGGATAGTAGAGGATAGGAAAGGCAGAAGAATACAACATACAGTAGTAAGGCAATATGTGAATCAATGGATGTGTAACTGATTTGATTCTGCAATCTGTATACAGGGTAAAAATAGGCGTTCATAACCCACTTGAATCAAAGTGTGAAATATGATACATCAAGAACTATGTAATATTTTGAAGAATCATAAATAAAAATTAAAAAAAAAAGAAAACTCACTTCGGTGAATGATGCACGCGAATCCTAATATTTCTACAGTAACTGACCCAGTTTAACATCAATGCAAGTAGATTCCTATGGGACATGACGTACATTTTGACATTCATTTTTATTCAACACTGGTACACTACTATTTCATCAGTTTATGCACATTATAGGATGTATATTTCATCCACAATTTAGCAAATTTATAGGCATTTGTTTCACTTTCAATCACTTCCTGCTTCAGAACACATGTATTCCTCCATATTTTTTGACTGGTCTTTTCATGAGACTTCTTACCAAACACAATATTTTCCATTTCCATTATCACTTTTGAAGCAAAACTCACACACACTTCATGATAAACAATAACCCTAAGATTACCATTAGATACATAACTGGTTGGAATGACTGATTTTATGTCAATTTATGATTTCTAATATATTTTCAGATATCAATTCAATCTATTATTTAAAGAGGAACCAGTTATATTATTTATTCACAGTAAGTTCTATTCATGCATTATCTCTATATTCATAGACTCAGGGTACACCACTTTGTACCCCCAATACTAATTTATATGTCTTCAAATATTGCTCCCAGTAATAGTGGAAGAAATAATCATGTCACATGATCTACATATATATTTTATCACAATAATTTTCTGGGCACAAATGCAAAGGTCACACTTATGATTGTACCAAATCCTAAATGGAAAGTGAACATGGATTACTAAAAACATCCATGTCCAGGTTGCCTAATGCTTTCAAATATCATTCCTATTGGTGACTACCTATTTTTTTCTTCCTAAGATTATGTATTCAATCTCAATCCTGTTGAAAATGTCTAATCCTATCACTTACATTATAATTGCCTGATTTTGTATTGTCTCTATTGATATCTTCTTTCTTATATTTTTTCCAGTTCATCATTGTGACTGACTCTTCACATGTGCTGACATTTACATTCACTCTATAACCAAAACCCTATTGCTAAAGAACATTTGGTCCAAATTTTATACTCACTCTTCTTCCTAAACCTACCGACTATCCTATTTTGAGTGGATGTTCTCTTCTACAATCAATCATCCAAGGTCCAAGGTTCTATGCCATGGATTATCGATTTATCTGAGACAATTTTGCAGAACGTAATTTAAAGCTAAGTATCCCAAACAAGGGCCTAATGCCCTTGTGGACTTCAAATCTTACCTAGATTTCTGTTTTCATACTTATATTTCAGCTGTATATTCTTGTAAATATGGCAGTTTTCCAATACCATTATTCATCCAGCAGAATGATTACTAACCCAAATCGAACATGTTATTAACCCTAACCATACACTGTTCCCTCAATTTAACTTTACAGAAGAGCAGGTACAGAGTTCATCTTACAATACAGGAATTTAGGGTATCTTCCACCTGCTGAGAACCTTTGAGGTTCCATGTAGATTTTATCCCTGAAGAAGATGTAGGCAGCAATGAAGGACCTGAGAGAGCAAAAGCCATCTTCCATGGGAAACAACCTTTTAAGGATGAAGGGTTGTGTCTGCATAAGCCTTTCTCTTCTTAATGTAGAGAAGAAGGACCAAACCAGGCCTGTGTGGAGAGATGTTCCCGCAAACTGGTGCGGCCAATTTGGAAAGCAGTATGGAGATTCTGGGGAAGGCTGGGAATGGAACAACAATTTGACCCAGCTATTGCCCTTTTTGGACTATTCCCTTAAGACCTTAAAAGAGTGTACTACAGGGATACTGCCACATCGATGTTCAAAGCAGCACAATTCACAATTGCTACACTGTGGAACCAACACAGTTGTCCTTCAGTAGATGAATGGATAAAAAAAAAAATGTGGCTTCTATACACCCTGGAGTATTACACAGCACTAAAAAATGACAAAATCATGGAATTTGCAGGAAAATGGATGGTACTAGAGCAGATTATGCTTAGTGACGCTAGTCAATCCTAAAAAACAAATACCAAATGTCTTCTTTGATATAAGGATTGCAACTAAGAACAGAGCAGGGAGGAAGAGCAGGAAGAAAAGATTAACATTAAACAAAGATATGAGGTGGGAGGGAAAGGGAGAGAAAAGGGAAATTGCATGGTAATGGAAGGAGACCCTCATTGTTACACAAAATTACATGTAAGAGGTTGTGAGGGGAATGGGAAAATAAACAAGGAGAGAAATGAATTAGAGTAGATGGGGTAGTGAGAGAAGATGGGAGGGGAGAGGAGGGGGGATAGTAGAGTATTGGAAAGGTAGCAGGATACAAAGTAACTAATAGGGCATTATGTAAAAATGTGGATGTGTAACCGATGTGATTCTGCAATCTGTATTTGGGGTAAAAATGGGAGTTCATAACCCACTTGAATCTAATGTATGAAATATGATATGTGAAGAGATTTGTAATGTTTTGAACAACCAATAAAAGAAAAAAAGTAGCAATATATATGCCAATCGAAATTCATCATGAAATATATATAATCCACAGATGCAAAAATATTCATTTACTGAACATGGATTTATGTATAATGTTATTCAACTTGGAAGCTCACCCATAGGTTGAATTTTCAGTTCCAACAGCGTTTAGGAGGAGTGATCTCTTCTCACAATTTGTATCTGCCAATTCAGCCACCTCACAAGTATATACGTGTGATACCAGATAGGATTTTCTATGTGCATATAAAAATACATGCACCGTATAGGCTACAGAGAAAGGGAGACAGGAATTCACATATTTGTTAACTTTAAAAACACATGTAGAGTTATTTCAACAAAAAATTGACTAGATTTATAACTCCTACACTATATAATGCAAAAGGCAATTCCAACTACACACCATGCCTCCTCTTAACTGCTTGTATTTCTATTCTTTTTGGGTTATTTCTCACCATCATATTAAGATTATTAGTCAGAGTCCAGTAGGGTAGGGGTTAATGTCAGGGATTCAGTATTTCAAATGGAAAATTGGAAAATGACTCCAATGTGTATGTAAACATGTGCTACACAAAAATCTTCCCACTCACATCCAGAGAAGTGCCATGATATTACCTTCGCCCCAAGTAAGACACACTAAGAGGAGAAAAGTGTGAAAATCTGTGATTATGTATCTGAATGGAATATGCTCGGGAGTTCACAACCTTGGAGGTGGTAGAGGAGCTTCCAAAAGTAAGGGACAGGGTAAACACTCCACCAACATGGAGCTCTGCTGGCCTATGACTTCTTGGGAAACTGCCTCTGAGGTTGGGCACTTGAAATATATGTTGTTGTCATGAGCTTTAGCTTCCTTTGTAGTGAGACCATCAAATCTGGGTCTGCATCTATGTGACCTGAAAGACATGGTTTCTTATATTCCAATGAACCTGAGGCAGCAGTGCTGAATTCTCTCTTTGTAGGTAAACTGTGGCCACAGGAAGCCAAGTGTCTCCTGGTGGGGACTGTGAAGACATTTGGTCATCCTTCACATTTTGTGGTGCTTCTTGCTGCTGCACTGGGAATATGGTTTTTGCTTCACAAAATACAAGGAGTTCAACTGGGACAGAGTGCTGGAGAGAGTTCTGTAACGTGTGTTGTGAGTCATTTATTTGTTGGTTTTTCCTTTTTTTTTTTTTGAGGAATGACCACCATGCGATGAATTTCCCTCTTAAAACTGCTTTCATTGTGTCCCGTAGATTCCGATATGTTGTGTCTGTGTTTTCGTTTATCTCTAAGAATTTTTTGATTTCCACCTTTATGTCTTCTGTAACCCATTGATCATTCCGTAACATATCGTTCATTTTCCATGTGATGTAGGACTTTTTCTTCCTTCTTTTATCATTGATTTACAGTTTCATTCCATTATAGTCAGAAAAAATGCATGGTATTATCTCCACCGCTTTATATTTACTGAGGGTTGCCCTATGGCATAATATATGGTCTATTTTTGAGAAGGATCCATGTGCTGCTGAAAAAAAGTATATCCATTTGATGATGATTGGTATATTCTATATATTTCAGTTAAGTCTAGGTTATTGATTGTGATATTGAATTCTATATTTTTTAATTCAACTTTTGTTTGAAATATCTGTCCAATGGTGAGAGAGCTGTGTTGAAGTCACCGATAATTATTGTGTTGTTGTCTATTTGATTCCAGAACTTGAGGAGAATTTGTTTTATGAAGGTCGCAGCACCATTATTTGGTTCATAAATATTGATAATTTTTATGTCTTGTTGGTGAATAATTCCTTTTAAAGTTATATAATATCCATACTTATCCCTTTTGAATAACTTAGTCTTGAAGTCGATTTTATTCTATGTGAGGATGGCCACCCCTGGTTGCTTACGAGGACCGTGTGCATTTTATATTTTTTCCCAACCTTTCACCTTCAGCCTGTGTATGCCTTTTCCATTCAGATGTGTCTCCTGGAGGCAACATATTGTTGGATTTGTTTTTATAATCAAAGTTACCAGCCTATGTCGCTTTATTGGAGAGTTCAACCATTAAGGTTTAGAGTTACTATTTATATATGGTTTGTACTGCCAGCCATTTTGATTATTTATTTTTTTTTAATTTAGTTTGTTTCTCCATGATTAGCTTTTCCCCCGCCCTCTGTTATTACTGAGGCACTTCCCAGTGATAGTTTTGGTTGTTGTTTTTCATTTCTTCCTCGTGTAGTGTTTTGCTCAAGACACTTTGCAATGCTGGTTTTCTGGCTGCAAATTCTTTTAGCTTTGGTTAATTATGAAATATTTTTATTTTGTTGTCGTACCTGAAGCTTAATTTTGCTGGATACAGAATTATTGGTTGGCATCCATTGTCTTTCAGTATTTGAAATACATTGTTCCAGGATATTCTCGCTTTCAGCGTCTGTGATAAAAAATCTGTTGTTAACCATATTGGTTTACCCCTGAATGTCATCTGCCTCCTTTCTCATGTACCTTTTAATAATTTCTCTTTGGTCTGTTTATTGGATATTTTCGTAACAATGTGTCTTGGCATTGGTCTACTGTGATTTTGTGTGCTCGGTGTCCTGTATGCATCTACAATTTGTATATCCGTTTCCTTTTTTATTTCTGGAAAGTTTTCTAAAATTATTTCATTCAGCAGGTTACTCATTCCCTTGGTTTGAATCTCTGTACCTTCCTCTATCCAGATGACTCATAAGTTTGTTTTTTTATGTTATCCCATATCTCTTGGATGTTTTTCTCATGATTTTTTACCAGTTTTTCGGAGTTGGCTAGACTCCTTTCAAGATGATATATTTTTTCTTCATTATTTGACGTTCTGGCTTCTACTTGCTCCACTCTGTTAGTGATACTCTCAATTGAGTTTTTAATTTGGTTTATCATTTCCTTCATTTCTAGAATTATTGTTTGATTTTTTTTATAATCTCTATCTCCTGATAAAGACGCTTAACTTCTTCTTTTATCTGTTTATGTAATTCATTTTCAATGTGTTCTTTCACTGTTTGGAATTGCTGTCTCGTATCCTCTTTAAGGTTCCATTCCATCTGTCTAAGGTATTCCTTGAGTTCTTTATATGACGATTTTCCTGATGATTCTAGGTCCTCCTGATTATTTAGGTTGTCCTTCATTGTTTGTACACATTTTCATCCTTGCTTTTTTATGCTGCTAATGTTACTTCTTGTTCTGTTTGACTGCTGAGTTACTGCTTACTCTTATAAATTTATTTGAAGCTTGGGAGGAAAGATAGTAGTAGGGATGGGAAGAAGTCACTAAAGAGAATGAGAGTAGGCAGGTAGAATTCAAGGAAGGGAGAATAAGAAAATTGAAAAGAAATGAAAAGACAAAAAAAATAGAAAATAAAGAAAGAAATAAAATTTTTTAGAAATAATAATGATAATTATAAAAATGAAAATTAAAATTTAAAAGAATCATAAAATAATAAATTTAAAAAATTTTAAAAAATAAAAACATTTAAAAAAGTTAAAGAACAACAACAAAAAAATGAAAATGTAAGAAAAAGAAGAAAATAAAAAGAAAAAAAAATAATAATACATGCAGTAATAGAGTTCAATTAACTTCTCTTCCAGTCGGTGGAGCTGTGTGCATTGGGCCAAGCTTCTCCTCTCAATAGGTGGGAAGCAATCACTGTGCAGCAACTCTTTATCCCAGAATGGGCGGATCTCCAATCCTGAGTGTCTAGGGCCTTCTCTTTTTTTTCCTCAAGCCAGGCCCCCCAACCTGTGCCGCTCACCACAATACTATGTAATGTTTTGAACAACCATTAATAAAAAGTTTTAAAAAAAGAAAACTAAATTCAGTGAATGATGCACGCGAATCCTAATATTTCTACAGTAACTGACTCAGTTTAACATCAATGCAAGTCGATTCCTATGGGACATGATATGTATTTTGCCGTTCATTTGTATTCAACACTGGTACACTACTATTTCATCAGTTTATGCACATCATTGGATATATATTTCATCCACAATTTAGCAAATTTATAGGCATTTGTTTCACTTTCAATCACTTCCTGCTTCACAACTCATGTATTCCTCCATATTTCTTGACTGGTCTTTTCATGAGACTTCTTTCCAAACACATTATTTTCGATTTCCATAATCACTTTTGAAGCAAAACTCACACACACTTCATGATAAACAATAACCCTAAGATTACCATTAGATATATAACTGGTTGGAATGAATGATTGTATGTCAATATATGATATCTTATATATTTTCAGATATCAATTCAATCCATTATTTAAAGTGGAACCAGTTAGATTATTTATTCACAGTATATTCTATTCATCCATTATCTCTATATTCATTGACACATGGTACACCACTTTGTACCCCCAATACTAATTTATATGTCTTCAAATATTGCTCCCAGAAATGGTGAAAGAAATACTCATATCACATGATCCACAGATACATTTTATCACAATAATTTTCTGGGCAGAAAATGCAAAGGTCACACTTATGATTGTACCAAAGCCTAAATGGAAAGTGAACATAGATTACTAAAAACATCCATGTCCAGGTTGCCTAATGCTTTCAAATGTTATTCCTATTGGTAACTACATATTTTTTTCTTCCTAAGATTATGCATTCAATCTTAACCATGTTGAAAATGTCTAATCCTATCACTCACATTATAATTGCCTGATTTTGTAATGTCTCTATTGATATCTTTTTTCCTATATTTTCTCCAGTTCATCATTGTGACTGAGTCTTCACATGTCCTTACATTTACATTCACTCTATAACCGAAACCCTATTGCTAAAGAACATTTGTTCCAAATTTTATACTCACTCTTCTTCCTAAACCTACAGACTATCTTCCTAATCCTACTGACTCTCCCAATTTGAGTAAATGTTCTCTTCTACAATCAATCATCCAAAGTACAAGGTCCTTTGCAATTGTATATCGCATTATCTGAGACATCTCTGCAGAATGTAATTCAAAGCTAAGTATCCAAATCAAGGGCCTAATGCCCTTCTGTGCTACAAATCTTACATAGATTTCTGTTTTTGTACTTATATTTCACCTCTATAATCTTATAAATATTGCAGGTTACCAATAGCAGTAATCATCCTGCAGAATGATTTATAACCCAAATCGAACAAGGTATTAACCCTAACCATACACTGATCCGTCAATCTAACTTTACAAAAGGGCAGGGACAGAGTTCATCTTAAAATACAGGAATGTAGGGGATCTTCCACCTGCTGAGAACCTCAAAGGTCCATGCAGATTTGATCCCAGGGAAAGATGCAGGCAGCTATGAAGTACCTGAGAGAGCAAAAGTCACCTTCCATGGGAAACAACCTGGTAAGGATGAAGGGTAGCTTCTGAATAAGCCTCTCTCTTCTTAATGTAGAGAAGATGGACCAAACCAGTCCTGTGTGGTAAGCTGTTCCCAGATGCCTATGGTTGATATACCATTCTAACTTGTGAAAGTATCACAGGAAGTAGGGGCAACCTCCATCATAGGACCATTGGAAGGAACTGTTAGGACAAAGTGGTTGCCAAAGCAGTGACCTCATTAAGATATTGAAGGAAGTAACCTCACCTTACTTCTTTGGTGATGGAAGTCTCAGATCCGGGAAGCCAGGCAGCAAGAGCCAGCCCCAGTCCCAGTCTCAGTGTTCTCACTTGTTTGGATTTACCAAGGACAGAGTCAGTCTTTCTTGGTACCTACTGATGTGAGGATGGCCAAATGTCAGGAAAGCTCTGAAGATGGGCCTTTCCTGAGAAACCAGGTAGTGGATCACTGCTGGCTCATGAAAACTTCACAGAGTTGGCCAAGGAGACCAGATCTGACACAGGACAGGCCATTTCAGTGGAACATAGTATGGCCCACCATTCAGAGGACACTCCCGATAGTTACAGACCTACTTGGGGGAAGGAGGTGCCTTTGTGGGTTTGGGTGTGGGTTTGAGGTTTTGTCTCATGTTCTAAGAATAGTTAGGAAAGGTGGTTTGTTTGGTTTGGAGTGAACTGTTTCTGGTAAGACGTTTCGCAAGGCGAGTGTTTCTTTTTCTGTGCATCCACTGTGTCCGTGGTTGTAGACATTAGAAAAGAGAATGCATCAATGGATGTGTCCTGTCTAGTAGAAAGCATTCCAGGATTTATCTTGTCCAGTGTATGAATGGACTGCGGCTTGACTTATGGATGGGCAACATCTACTATCTTCCTAAGTTCCTGTTTTCTTCCTGAAAACTGATCACTCTCAGAATAGGCTCACGATTTTGTTTCCATGGTTTGTACCACCTCCAAGCTCTGTGCTTACCAATTGTTCTGTTGCCCTGAATGTGAGGAAGGTCTTTTCTTCAGGCCAAACCTTTGTGAAGCATGAAGAAAACAGTTTTCAAATGGAAATGAAAGGGCATCACCTGTGGCTCTTTACTTAATTTCTTTGGAAAGGGATGTGTCTGAATCAGATTTTTGGCCCTGTGGGAGGTTATGTCTTAGATTTTCAGCACCTGAAGGATCTAAAAAAAAGATCCAATGTGTGCATCTAAAACAAAAATTGCCAAAAGAGCAGTCATTGTGAATGAAGTCTCTTGACTACCTCTGTAAGGTTCCTGACCTTCATCAAGTGAGACTAGTGATCATTTGGGTCAAATGAGTTCCTCAAAACCCTGCAGAGGCTAGCCCATAGGTGCTTGGTTTTTCTCATGACTCCAATTCACATAAAGAATCTAAACCCCACAGTCAATAGGCCTCAAATTGGAGAAGCAGTGCCGTAATAACGAGTATTAGGGATTAACGTATTAGGGATTCTTTGGGTCAAATGAGTTCTTCAAAGTCCCGCAGAGGTTCTTGTGTTTTCTCATGACTCCAAATCACATAAATAATCTATACCTAAAAGTCAGTAGGCCTCAAATTGGAGAAATAGAGCAGTATTAACGGCAGGCTTATTTGATCACTCGTGGTTCACAGGAAGGGTGTCCAGGCCACCTTGAATATTGGCAAATGAGGGGCAAGGGAGTTTATTTTGGACACTGTCTTTGGCTGTGCCCCTCATGGAAAACTCCTGGCAAAGGTTACGATGAGTGACTATATGGAAGAAGATGAGGGCCATGTGGGAGAGTTTTGGTTTTAATTTTGGTAATTTGTGAGGCGGTTGGAAGAAATGACTGGGTCCACCAGGGCTTGAACTCTGGTGTGATTCCCCTTAGAGACTGGGTTTTGGAACTGACCTCAGAGAAGTATTGCCATGAATTTTGTTGGGATTTTAGGAGGCCACGCATGAGAGTCGCCCTTGGAAACTGAGATCTAGGCCCAGGGTGGCTTTCCTCAGATCACTGGGAATCTCAGCCAGGATATCACATGATTTTATTCTGAAAGACTTCGGTATCATAGTTGAGAGTCAAAACACACACGTATCTCACATTGTAGACCTCAATGGGCCTGGCTTCATGTGTCCATTTCGCCACTCTTTGGGAAGACTTGCCTGTGAGAGTTCTCCAGAGCATTCACTGAAATGAGCTTCATCAACATTTAATGTTTTCTGAATGAATTGAAACCAACAGTGCCTCCAACTTCATCCTTGAAAAATGGCTAGAAAAATACCATAAAATTTTGGAAATTCATTGGAGAAGCTTTGTATGTCCTGTTGCTGATCATGAGGGTACCAGACAGTGCCTTGAATTACTGGGTTTCATGAAAATGGTGTGGAACAGAGATTTCAGTATGTTGGAGCCTGCTGAGTAGTGGGCCTAGAGGAGTGGTGGGCAGGTGTGTGCAAGAACATCAGTGGTAGGGCCATGAGGATCTACCATTGGATTCCAAATGGCTTTTGACTGACATGGTGCAGCCAGCAGACCCTTATATGTAAAGGCATCTTGTTATATGGAGAGGTTTCAGGGCAATGTTCAGAATGAGGTTGATATGGACAAGGCGGCAATGGGACAAGATATGAGGGATAGAGTCTGGTTGGTGCATTCTCTCGCAGACTCTGACCCACCACTCGTGACAGAACTCCCTCCAGCACTGTGTCCCAGTTGAGCTCCTTGTATTTTGTGACGCAAATACCAAACTCCCAGTGCTGCAGCAAAAATACCACAAAAAGTTGAGGAGGAACAAATGTCTTCACAGTCCACACGGGGAGACACTTAGTCTCCAGTGGTCACAGTTGACCTACAAAGAGAGGATTCTGCACTGCTTCCTCATGTTTATTGGAAAATAAGAAACCCTATCGCTAAAGAGCTTTTGGTCCAAATCATATACTCACTCTTCTTCCTAAACGTACCGACTATCTTTCAAATCCTAATGACTATCCTTTTTTGAGCGGATGTTCTCTTCTACATTCAATCTTCCAAGGTACAGGTCCTATGCCATTGTATATCAAATTTTCTGAGACATCTGTGCAGAACATAATTCAAAGCTAAGTATCCCAATCAAGGGCCCAATGCCCTTCTGGCCTTCAAATCATACCTAGATTTCTGTTTTCATTCTTATATTTCACCTCTATATTTTTGTAAATATCGCAGGTTCCCAATAACATAATTCATCACAGAGAATATTTCCTAACCCAAATTGAACCTGTTATTAACCCTAAATATACACTCTTCCCTCAATCTCATTTTACTGTAAAGCAGGGACAGAGTTGTTCTTAGAATACAGGAAAGTACGGGACCTTCCACCTGCTGAGAACCTCAAAGGTCCATACAGAAATGATACCCAGAGAAGTTGTAGGCAGGTACGAAGGACCTGAGAGAGCAAAAGTCATATTCCATGGCAAGCAACCTGGTCAGGATGAAGCAATGTGTCTGAATCAGCTTTTCTCTTCTTATTGTAGAGAAGATGGATCAAACCAGCCTGTGTGGAGAGCTGTTCCTGGGTGCCTATGGATGATATATCATTCTAACTTGTGAAAGTGTCACAGAAAGTAGGGGAAGCCTCCATCTCATGGGACCCTTGGAAGCAACTCTTAGGACAATGTGGTTTCCAAGGCAGTGGCCTCATTCAGTTCCAAAGAAAGTGACATGCCTCATTTCCTTGGTGATTAAACTCTCTGAACTTGGTATCCAAGAAGCCAGGCACCAAGAGGCAGTCCAAATCCCAGTCCCAGTGGGCTCACTTGTTTGGATTTTCCAAGGACAGAGTCAGTCTTTCTCGGTAACTACTGCTGTGAGGATAGCCAAATGCCAGGAGAGTTCTGAAGAGGGACATTTCCTGAGAAAGCAGGTAGTGGCTCAACACTTTGTTCCTGACAACTTCACAGAGTTAGCCAAAGAAACCAGATCAGAGAGGTGGTTTGTTTGGTTTGGAGTGAACTGTTTCTAGTAGATTCTTTTACAAGGTGAGTGTTTCTATGTCTGTGTATCCCACTGTGTCCCTGGTTGTAGACATTAGAAAAGAGAATGCAACAATGGATGTGTCCTGTCTAGTAGAAAGCTTCCCAGCATTCATCCTGCCCAATTTATGAATGGAGTGTGCCTTGCCTTATGGATGGGCAACACCTACTACCTTCATAAGTCCCTGTTTTCTTCCTGAATTCTGGCCACTCTCCAGAATACACTCATGGTTTTCTGTCCAAGGTATGTACCAACTCCAAGGTCTGTTACATGACCATGTACTGGATAGCTGAAGGGAATGGCCAGCATATCAAAAAACTCAGATATCCGTGTGACCAGGAAAATCTCAGTGTATAAACCTGCTTTGGGCCTTTTGCTTACCTATTGTTCTTTTGCCCTGAATGTCAGGAAAGTCTTTGCCTCATGCCACCCCTTTGTGAAGCCTGAAGAAAACAGTTTTGAAATGGAAATGATTGGGCATCACCTGTGGCTCTTTGCTTAATTGCTTTGGAAAGGGATGTGTCTGGATCAGGCTCTTGGCCCTGTGTGAGGCTGTGGCTTAGATTTTCAGCACCTGATGGATCTAAAGAAAGATCCCATGTGAGCATCCAAAACCAAAATGGCAAAAAGTTTAGTCATTGTTAATGAATTCTATTGCCTACCCCTTTTAGGTTCCTAAAATCCATCAATTGAGAATAGGGATCCTTTGGGTCAAGTGAGTTCTTCAAATCTCTGCAGAGGACCTTGGTTTTCTCATGACTCCAATTCACATAAAGAATCTAAACCCCACAGTCAGAAGGCCTCAAATTGGAGAAATGGAACAGTATTAAGGGCAGGCCTATTTGATCACTTCTGGTTAACAGGAAGGGTGTCCAGGCCACCCTGAATTTAGGCAAATGAGGTGCAAGGGAGATTATTTTGGACATTGTCTTGGCCTGCGACCCTCATGGAAAACTCCAGCCAGAGGTTATGATGAGTGTCTATATGGGAGAAGATGAGGGCCATGTGGGAGTGTTTTGGTTTTAATTGTTTTTATTTAAGTCGTGGTTGGAAGAGTTGACTGGATCCACCTGGGCTTGAACACTGGTGTGATTCCCCTAGAGACTGAGTTCTGGAACTGACCTCCAAGAAGTATTGCTGTGTATTGTGTTGGGATTTTAGGAGGCCACGCATGAGATTCGCCCTTGGAAACTGAGATCTAGGCCCAGGGTGGCTTTCCACAGAGCACTGGGAATCTCAGGAATGATATTACATGATTTTATTCTTAAAGACGTGGCAGCCATTGTTGCAAGTCAAAACACACATGGACCTCACATTGTAGACCTCAATGGACCTGGCTTCATGTGACCTTTTGGCCTGTCTTTGGGAAGCCTTGCCTGTTAACGTTTTCTAGAGCTTTCATTGAAATGAGCTTTTTCTCCATTTAATGGTTATTGAGTGAATTGAATCCCACAGTGCCTCCAATGTCATCGTTGAAAAATGGCTAGATAAATACCATTAAATTTTTGAATTCCCATGACCAGGTCGCACTGGAGAAACTTTGTATGTCCTATTGATGATCATGAGTGTATCAGACAGTGCCTTGATTGACTGGTGTTCATGAAAATGGTGTAGAAGAGAGATGCCAGTAATTTGGAACCTGATGAGTAGTCGGCCTAGTGCAGTGGAGTGCAGGTGTGTGTTAAAACATCTGTGGTGGGGTCATTTGGATTTGCATTGGCTTCCAAATAGTTTGTGACTGACATGGTGTAGCCTCTAGATCCTTGTATGTAAAGGCATCTTGTTATATGGAGAGGTTTCAGTGCAATGTTTAGAATCAGATTGCTATGGTCAAGGGGGCAAGCTATGTGGGATAGAAGCCTGGTTGGTGCATTCTCTTGCAGACCCTTACCCACCACACATGACAGAACTCCCTCGAGCACTGTGTCCCAGTTGAACTCCTTGCATTTTGAGAAGCAAATACCAAACTCCCAGTGCAGCTACAAGAAACACCACAAAAGTGGAGGATGATTAAATGTCTTCACAGTCCACACTGGGAGACACTTAGCCCCCATTGGCAACAGTTTACCTACAAAGAGAGAATTCAGCACTGCTGCCTCATATCCATTGAAAAATATGAAACCATGTCCTCCAGGTCACATAGATGCAGACCCAGATTTGATGGTCTCAATACAAAGGAAGCTAAAGCTCCTGAAAACAACATATATTTCAAGTGCCCAACCTCAGAAGCAGTTTCTCAAGAAATCTTTATGCCGGCAGAGCTCCATGTTTGTGGAGTTATTACCCTGTTCTTTGCTTTTGGAAACTCCTCTACCACCTTCAAGTTTGTGAACTCCTGAGCATTTTCCATTCCAGATGTGTATTCACAGATTTTCAAATCTTCTCTAATTGTGTCTTACTTGGGGTGAAGGTAATGTCAAGGCATTGTTCTGAATGAAAGTGGGAAGATTTTGGGGTAGCACATATTTGCATACACATTGCATTCTTTTTTCAGTTTTCCATTGGAAATACTGAATCCCTGACTGTCAGGGGTAGAAGGAATTCTCCTTCAAAGAATAGCCTGACACTTACAAGAAACAACACCCAGGGAGACATCATCTCTTGGAGACATCATTTAGCCATCTGTGTCCCTGAGACATGCTGTGGCCATCTGTCTTCCTGAAATATCCTGAGGTTATCTCACCTTGTGTAGACATCCAGGAACTGCCGATAAGAGAGCTTTCCCATCTCCAGCATATAAAATCCCCTGTGTGAACAATGTATTTTGAAGGTTGATCAGAACTCCTGTCTTCCTGTCATCTCTCGTGTCTCTTGTCCCTTCATTCCTCCCTATCTTGGTTCGCTGCCCACGTTGATGTGTCCTGCCAGCCGGGACATCTGGTGCCCACTGACTGGGGCTCGAGCCTTTGAGTCATAGGGAACCCCGTCCTCCTGGAAAACTTGGTCAAGCGGAGCTCACAATTGCCTCAGCAGACACCACCGAGAGACAGATCCAGGAGGAGAGTGGGGATGACGCACGGGGAGTGACCCACCATGGGTCAAGCAGTTTTGTCACATGATTTGTATTTGTCGGGCCTCAAGGATTCCTTCAAGACATGGGGGGCACGTGTTAAGAAAAAGGACTTAAAATTTTTCTTTTCATACATAGGGGAATTGTGTCTATGATTTCACCTTGAAGGGACCATTAATGGTAAAAGATGGCTTAGAGTAGGAGACTGTTTAAAAGATTATTATGAATCCTTTGGACAGAAAAATTGCCTGTTCCCACCTTTTCTTACTGGAAATTAATTAATGAATTTCTTAAAAGTTCACCCTTTGACAATGGTACCTTAAAACTTTTCAGGATTATGAAAGAGACTATGCAAAAGACCTCTCGTCCCCCCTCGCATGCTGATCAGTTAGTATAGACATAGACCATTCTCAGTCTCCCCAGGACCCTGGAAACCTTCCTGGTCCCCCTCAAAATACCACCCTAATGAATAGGGCTCCAATGGTTACCAACCGCCTTTATCCAGTTTTAAATCCTGGAGACACATTGACCCCTGGGGAGAAGGCTAACTTGGAGAAGGAAGCAACTCCCTATGATACAGAAGACCTGCCACTGCTTAGGACCCAGCCACAGCCTATAGGACTTACACATCCACCTCCCTCCTATATCTCTCCTGCTTTTTGTGCTCTGGCCCTTCAGGGGCCAAATCCCCCCACCAGATATTTTTTCCCCAATTCCCTTGCCTAACCTGGCTCCCTTGGGAGAGTCTCTCCAACATAGACTGGAAGAGATCCAAGTTTAAAAAGAATTAAGATCCCTTGACTCTGAGCTTTATTCATTAGCCTTAGGCATGGAGTCAACACAAGCTGGCCTAAAGTGGTCTAATACAAAGGCTAAGCCGCTCCATTGGACTGTTCTCACTTTTCAGTCACCCTCAGTTAGATAGTTAAGCCTGCCCAGGTTGATGTCAAAGACTTAGACGAGGATGAAGAGGAGGAAGCGGGGGAAATGGATCAAGGAGATCAGGACTCAGAGGATGAGGACTTCATCCCTAGGCAGGAAGGAACCCAGAGTGTCTACAAAACATTAAGCCTGCGTTTTCTTGAAAAAACTTAAAAAGTCTTGTGCTCACTATGGACCCATTGCACCCTACACGTAGGCTTTATTAGAAAGCTACATGACACAATGTCTTACTCCCAATGATTGGAAATTTTTAGACCAAGCTACCCTCAATGCCGCAGACTTCCTGTTATGGAATGCAGATTTCAAAGAGCACTGTCAGGAAACTGCTCAGAAAAATTTAACTAAGCCCTCCTCTAATTCCTGGACTTATGTTAAGCTAGTGGGCAATGCGCCTTTTGACACTAAAACTTAACTGGCACGTTTCCCTGCTGGACTTTTGACACAGATTCAGATGGCTGGCTTACATGCTTGGAGATGCCTCCCTCAAAAGGCCTCTGCTACGACTTCCCTGGCAAAAATTCGACAAGGGCCCGACAAGCCTTATAGCGACTTTGTTCCCCGGCTTAACCTAGCTGCGGGATTCTTGCTTGGACCAAGCGAAAGCGAAAGCACCTTTGTAAAACATCTTGCCTTTGAAAATGCCAACCTGGCATGTCAGGATGTTCTTCGACCACATAAGAAAAAAGTGAAACTTTCTGACTTTATTGGACTCTGTGCAGCGTTGGGTGTAGCCCTTGCCATGGGTCTCACCCTCGGTGCCGCCTTTACCAAGGCCTTTCACAATCCTGGCTCACGTAGTTGCTTTACTTGTAAACAACCTGGCCATTTTGCACGTGAGTGTCTGACAGGCAAACAAAGCCTAAGAATAGTGTCTTTTCAAACTGAGGCTAAACTGCCCCCAGCTACCCTTTGCCCTAGATGAGGTAAAGGTCATCACTGGGCCAGTGAGTGTAGATCTAAGACAAATGCCCTCAGCAGCCTATCTCAAAATCCTTCTCCACAATTGCCTCATTCCAATTAGCCACCCCAGGCAGCGCAGGATTGGACCTTTTTGCCGCCACCGATACAATATTACACTCAATGCAAGGGCCCCAGATAATACCCACTGGAATTATGGGTCCCACTCCATCTCATATGTGTGCCCTTATTCTTGAAAGAGCCTCTACTACCTTACAAGGTGTTCAGGTCTTCCCTGGCATTAAAGATAATGATTTCACTGGAGAAATAAAAATACTGGCCACAGCTATTAATGGAGTTGCGGCCATCCCAGCAGGAACAAGACTTGCACAATTAATACTCCTTCCCTTGGATTCAGGAGGCACTTCCACGACTCAAACCTACCGAGGGGGACTACCTCCTTGGGCTCCTCTGATGTATATTGGGTTCAGCCCATTTCTCACAATAGACCCACCCTTATCTTACTTATTGAAGGAAAGGAATTCCAAGGAATTCTTGATACTGGAGCTGATGCCACAATTATTTCTCAAAAATACTGGCCAACAGGTTGACCCCTCACCCCATCCTTGACAGACCTTAAAGGGATAGGACAGTCAAAAAATCCTCTGGTCAGCTCTAGGGCTCTTAGCTGGACTGATAAAGAGGGTAATATGGGAACTGTCACTCCTTTCTTTGTTCCTGACCTTCATCTTAACCTATACGTCCGAGATATTTTGAGTCAAATGTAAGTTATTCTTTCCAGTCCCAATTCCATGGTGACTCATCAAATGCTTCATAAGAATTTTGTCCCTGGTACAGGCATGGGGAGACTGAGACAAGGACTGGTTGAGCCTATACAACCCTTACAAAAAACAAATACATATAGACTTGGGTATTTGGATTTTTAGTGTTGGTCCCTGACCCTCCTGTACCCCATGCAGATAAAATTATTTGGGAGACTCAGACTCCTGTGTCGGTGGATCAGTGGCCCCTTACCCAAGAAAAATTGGAGGCTGCCTCCATGTTAGTGCAGGAACAGCTGGCAGCTGGCTATGTAGAGCCATCAAGCTCACCATAGAATAATTCTATTTTTGTTATCAAGAAAAAATCAGGCAAGTGGCGCCTTTTACAAGATTTGTGTGTCATTAATAAAGTTATATGCCTGATGGGAGCACTACAGCCAGGCATTCCCACACCAGTGGCTATTCCCAAAAACTATTGTAAAATGGTTGTTGACTTAAAAGATTGCTTTTTTACCATTGCTTTACATTCTGAGGATAGACCCTACTTTGCCTTTAGTCTCCCTCACATTAATTTTCAGGGCCTTATGCAGAGATTTCAATGGAAGGTTCTTCCCCAAGGTATGGCCAACAGCCCTAGTCTTAGCCCAAAATACGTTGCTCAAGCAGTAGACCCTGTGAGAGAGCAATGTTCACAAATTCATATTTTACATTAATTGGATGATTTGTCAATTGCTGCACCTAATATCCATGACGTTAATAATTGTTACCTGGACCTTTACAAAACCCTCA
Source organism: Callospermophilus lateralis (assembly GCF_048772815.1). Classification (NCBI taxonomy): domain Eukaryota; kingdom Metazoa; phylum Chordata; class Mammalia; order Rodentia; family Sciuridae; genus Callospermophilus; species Callospermophilus lateralis. The sequence goes on along the minus strand of NW_027512722.1, from coordinate 959,583 downwards.
CTACCTTGGGACTACAGATAGCTTCTGCTTCTGATAAGGTTCAAACACAGGACTGTTATACCTATTTGGGCCTTAAACTTCAAGATAATCAGATTCAAATTCCTAAAATACAACTACGTGTGGACCATCTTCACACTCTTAATGATTTTCAAAAATTACTGGGGGATATTAAATGGCTAAGAACATATTTAAAATTACCCACTTGTGTACTTTTGTCCCTTAATTATATTTTGAGAGGTGATTCCCACCTCTCCTCCTCTCAAAAGCTTACACACGAGGCATTACAGGCATTAAACCAAGTCACAGAAGCCATTGCCCAACAGTTTGTTACACAAATTTCTTATAACCTTCCTCTGGTTCTGGTCATTTAGCAAACTCCTCATACACCCACAGGAATAATTTGGCAGCGAGATCCACATTTTAAAAATAAAGGCTGCCCCTTGCTTTGGGTCCATTTACCCACCACATCCTTCAAGGTTATTACTGTTAATCTTGCTCAGGTAGCTTCTATTATTATTAAACGTCATTTGATTCTCGACAACATTTTGGCAAAGAACCTCATAATAATTTAATTCCATATATGAAGGACCAAACCAAATTTTTAATACAGACATGGGATGAATGGGGTATTGCCCTATCAGGCTTTTGGGGAACAATTGATAACCACCTCCCCAATGACCCCCTTTTACATTTTGTCCAGTTACATCCATTTATTTTTCCCAAAATTACTCAAAAGGCTCCCATTCCTCAAGCCCTTAATGTCTTTACAGACGGTTCCAGTAATGGCTGAGCGCTCTTTGTTGTCAATAACCAGCCTACCATCTTTGATACTATCTATCAGTCAGCACAGGTTGTGGAATTGTTTGCCATAACACAAGTTTTTATAATATTTTTTGATAATCCTGTTAATATTTATACAGACAGTGCCTACATTGCTCATTCTGTGCCCCTGCTGGACATTTCCCCCACCATTAAGGCTTCTTCCAATGTGGCCTTTCTTTTTCATCAGCTTCAGCAGTTAATTCAGGCCAGACAACATCCATTTTTCTTAGAACACATCAGGGCACACTCTGATCATCCCAGGCCTCTAACAAAAGGTAATGCCCAAGCTGATGCAGCAACTCGTTCCATCTTTCCAATTTTTGTGGGCTCCATTCAAAAGGCCACAGAGTTACACAATCTTCACCATCTAAATTCCAAGAGCCTTCAATTACTTTGTAAAATTACCATGCAACAGGCACGAGAAATAGTAAAAGCATGCCCAGGTTGCACTGTCTCCCTCCCCATTCAACACATGAGAGTTAACCCCCGAGAATTACTGCCCAATCAGTTTTGGAAAATGGATGTTACTCATTTTCCTGAATTTGAAATTACCAAATATATACACGTTTCTATATATACCTTCAGCGACTTTATTTTTGCATCACCACATTCAGGAGAGGCTACCAAATATGTTCTTTCTCCTCTTATTTCAGCCTTTTCCATAATGGGTAAACCAATACATATTAAAACAGATAATTATCCTGCATATACCTGTGCCAAGTTTAAATAGTTTTGTGCTACCTTGCAAATTCGTCATACTACTGGAATTCCATACAACCCTCAGGGCCAAGGCGTTGTGGAACGTGCCCACCTTACCTTATAGACTTGGATAACCCTCCATAAGGCTTCCGCCCTTGTATTTACCACTCCCAGGCATCGCCTTAACCATGCCTTACTTGCCCTTATTTTTCTTACCCTAGACAGTGAAGGCCATTCAGCCGCAGACAGAAACTGGCATCCCTTGTCCAATTCTGTTCGCCCACCTCTTATGTGGTGCAATTCCCTTACAAATAAATGGAAAGGTCCAGATCCTGTTCTCATCTGGGGACGAGGCTCAGCTTGTCTTTTGGACCAAGAGCAATCAGCCCCAAGATGGTTACCAGAATGCCTGGTTAAACAGGTTAATGACTTACCTCAACACAGGGATGGAGGGCCTCCCCCTGAGGACAAATTTTGTTCTTTTTCAGATGCAGCCAACAATCTGTGTGAGGATCCTGATTTAGGCACTTCTGCTTAACAGGTTTGTACATGGAGGCCTTGGCCCTCCACGTTCCAACATCATGGTGTAAGTTTTTGGGCCCCCCTGTGAATGCAAGTGATGATCTTGGACTCAGGCTCCCACTAGTTGGACCGAGACTGCTGACTGCGTGACTAAGGTGGCTTACCTCCATGCCGAGGTTGACCATAAACTTGGAGGAGTTCATCAGCCTAAATGGGTATGTGTTAACAAGCCAAAGTTTATTCCCCCTAGTACAAGTAAAGCTCTCCAAAATTCTTCTGCAACCTGTTCGCATACCCAGGCGAGGCATGACTCTTGTTATGTGTCGCCCTCAATTTGTGTTAACAAGCAGGGAGAACAATTTTTTGAAGCCTCCCAAACTAAAACTCATGCAGCAGGGGGGAACACTATTCATTATACCTCCGTTCTATTTGACCAGGGAGTAGAAGGCAAATACACCAAGCTACAGTCAGCTGGTTGCCAAGGCCCTGTCGGTAAACCCTCCTGCTGGCCCATTAAGGCCCCTACAGGGGTCACTGATGGTGGAAGAACTACTGATGCTGTCAAACATCCTCACATAATCAAACTTTTGAAACCCCAAATCCCTGAGCTCACATATCATCCCTTAATGTTGCCTAAATCTCAGCTCCCAGGTTTAGATACCAATACATTAGATATTTTGGAAACTACCTTCTACTTGCTTAATAATTCCAACCACACCCTTGCTGGTGATTGCTGGCTCTGCATGACAACAGGGGCAATTATGACTATGGCAGTTCCTATTAATTCTATCATAGACAATGATAATACATGCCAACCCGGATTTCCTTTTTAAGTACAACTTATAGGCACTATTACATTATGTCTTTTAGGCGCGATGCAGAATAACACCTATGATATTGATGTTGGAGTTACTTTCTTTGAAAATTGCTCAACATACAAAATTATTCCTCACCCACCCCAACTCTTTGTCCTCCCAATGGCAGAGTTTTAATGGGTGGAGGAAACTTGGCCTTCCCCAGGCTTCCAGCGAATTGGACCGGTGGCTCTGTTCTTGCCTTATTACTCCCTGATATAACTATAGTCCCAGGAGACGAACCTCTACCCATTCCTAGCCTAGACACCTTAGTCAAAAGACACAGGCGGGCAATACAGGCCTTACCACTCATTGCCAGCTTTGGAATAACAGCTGCTGTGGGCACAGGTACACTGGCTTAGGCACAGCTATACACTCTTACCATCGCCTGTCTCAACAACTTATAAATGATGTACAAACTCTATCAGGAACCATTAAAGATCTGCAGGACCAAATAGACTCCCAGGCAGAAGTGTTCCTTCAAAAAGACGAGGCTTAGATTTGCTGACAGATAACCAGGGAGGTATTTGCTTGGGCTTAAGGGAACGATGCTGCTTTTATGCCAATAAATCAGGCATAGTATGCACTAAAATTAAGCACCTTCAATAAGATCTAGAAAGAGATGACGGGAACTATTTGAAAATCCCCTCTGGACTGGGCTTTATGGATTTCTACCCTACCTTCTTCCCCTATTAGGCCCTTTGTTGGGTTTACTTATAATTGTGTCCATAGGACCCTCCTTTATAAACAGGCTGGTACAATTTATTAAAGAACAGATTAATATTTTGGCCTCTAAACCCATACAGGTCCATCATCGTCTGGAGATGGAAGACCTTGCTGCCAACATTTAAAAGGATGTTCTACCCTTCTCACAGGCTTATTTCTTAAGTTTACATCCCCACAGATCTCTCTTTCTTATATAAAAGTATGAGTAACAGCTCTGACCAACTATCTTCTGCCCTTGCCATAAGGGTTCGTCCCCCATGGGCCCCTCCACTTGGCGGAGGATGCACCCATGGAGTGAGGATGTTATCCCAGTTCATTATTGTGATTGACTCTTCACATGTGCTGACATTTATATTCAATCTCTACGCAAAAGCCTATTGCTAAAGAAATTTTGGTCCCACTCCTATACTCACTCTTGTTTCTAAACCTACCAACTATCATCCTAATCCTACTTACTATCCCTTTTTGACTGGATGTTCTCTTCAACATTCAATCATCGAAGATACAAGGTCCTATGCCATTGTATATCGATTCATCTGAGACGTCTGTGCAGAATATAATTCAAAACTAAGTATCTCACTCGAGCGCCTAATGCCTTACTGGGCTTCAAATCTTACCTAGATTTCTGTTGGTTCCAATACCATTATTCATCTCGCAGAAGGATTCCTAACCCAAATCGAACCTGTTATTAACCCTAACCATACACTGTTCACTCAATCTCACTTTACAGAAGAGCAGGTACAGAGTTGGTCTTACAATACAAGAATGTAGGGGATCTTCCACCTGCTGAGAACCTCAAAGGTCCATGCAGAAATGATTCCTGGATAAGATGTAGGCAGCTATGGAGGACCTAAGAGAGCAAAAATCATCTTCCATGGCAAAAACCCTGGTCAGGACGAAGGGATGTGTCTGAAACAGCCGCTTTCTTCTTAATATAGAGAAGATGGACCAAACCAGGCCTGTGTGGAGAGCTGTTCCTAGGTGCCTATGGTTGAAATACCATTCTTACTTTTGAAAGTGTCACAGGAAGTAGGGGCAGCCTCCATTTCATTGGACCCTATGAAACAACTGTTAGCACAAAGTGGTTGTCAAGGCAGTGACCTCTTTCAGTTTCTGAAGGAATTGACCTACCTAACTTCCTTGGTGTTTGAAATCTCTGAACTTGGGATCCAGGAAGCAAGGCATCCAGAGCCAGTCCCAGTCTCAGTCACATTGGGCTCACTTGTTTGGATTTACCAAAGATAGGGTCAGTCTTTCTTGGTACCTACTGATGTGAGGATGGCCAAATGCCAGGAGAGCTCTGAAGAGGGGCCTTTCCAGGGAAAGCAGATAGTTGCTCACCAATGGCTCCTGGCAACTTCACAGAGTTGGAAAAGGAGACAAGATCTGAGACCCTACAGGGCATTTCGGTGGAACAGAGTATGGCCCACCAGTCAGAGGACACTCCATATATTCACACACCTACTTGGGAGAAGGAGGTGCCGTTTGAGTATGGGTGTGAGTATGCGGTTTTGTCTCATGTTCTGAGAATAGATAGGAAAGTCGGTTTGTTTGGTTTGGAGTGGACTGTTTCTTGTATGTCATTTGACAAGGCAAGTGTTTCTATATCTGTGTATCCTACTGTGTCCGTGGTTGTAGACATTAGAAAAGACAATGCATCAATGGATGTGTCCTGTCTAATAGAAAGCTCCCATCATTCATCCGGCCCAATATATGAATGGACTGCAGCTTGCCTTATAGATGGGCAAAACCTATTATCTTCCCAAGTTCCAGTTGTCTTCCTGAATTCTGGAAACTCTCCAGAATAGGCTCATGGTTTTGTGTCCAAGATATAAACCACTTCCACACTCTGTGAAATGGCCATGTACTGAATAGCTGAAGGGAATGGGGGCATCTCAGAAAACTCAGATATCAGTGTGACCAGGAAAGTCTCAGAGGAGAAACCCTGCTTTGGGCCTTTTGCTTGCATATTGTACTGTTGCCCTTAATGTCAGGATGGTTTTTGCCTCAGGCCACACTTTGTGAAGCGTGAAGAAATTAATTTTCATATGGAAAAGAATGGGCATCACCTGTGGCTCTTTGCTTAATTGCTTTGGAAAGGGATGCGTCTGAATCAGCATCTTGGCCCTGTATGAGGCTGTGGCTTAAATTCTCAGGACCAGATGGATCTAAAGAAAGATCCCATGTGTGCATCCAAAAAAAATGGCAAAAAGTTCAGTTTTTGTGGATGAAGTTTCTTGCCTTTCTCTCTTAGTTTCATGACCTTTATCAAGTGAGAATAGGGATCCTTTGGGTCAAATGAGTTCTTGAAAGCCATGCAGAGGTGCTTGGGTTTCCTCATGACTACAAATCACATGAAGAGTCTATACCTGACAGGCAGTAGGCCTCAAATTGGATAAGCAGAGCAGTATTAAGAGCTGGCCTACTTGATCACTCCTGGTTCACAGGAAGGGTGTCCAGGCCACAATGACTTTAGGCAAATGAGGGGCAAGGGAGCTTTTTTTGAACACTGTCTTTGGATGTGCCCCTCATGGAAATATCCAGCCACAGTTTATGATGAGTGCATATATGGAAGAATATGAGGGCTATGTGGGAGTGTTTTGGTTTTAATTCTGGTCATTTGTGTGGCGGTTGGGAGATGACTGTGTCCACCGGGGTTTAAACTCTGGTGTGATTCCCCTTAGAGACTGTGTTGTGGAACTGACCTCAGAGAATTATTGCCATGAAATGTGTTGAGATTTTTGGAGGCCACACATGGGAGTCACCCTTGGAAACTGAGATCTAGACCAAGGGTCGCTTTCCACACAGCACAGGGAATCTCAGCAATGATATCATGTGATTTTATTCTGAAAGACTTGGCAGCCATAGTTGAGAGTCAAAACAAACATGGACCTCACATTGTAGACTTCTATGGGCCTGGCTTCATGTAACTTTTTGGCCACTATTTGGGAAACCTTGCCTGTGAGAGTTCTCTAGAGCATTCATTGAAATGAGCTTCCTCACCATTTAACGGTACCTGAATGAATTGAAACCCAGAGTGCCTCCAAATTCATCCTTGAAAAATGGCTACATAAATACCATGACATTTTTGAAATTCCCATGACCAGGTGGCACTGGACAACCATGAATGTCCTGTTGCTGATTTGAGTGTACCAGACACTGCCTTGATTGACAGGGTTTCATGATAATGATGTAGAACAGAGATGTCAGTAAGTTGGAGCCTGCTGATTAGTGGTCGTAGAGAAGTGTTGTGCACGTGTGTGTTAAAAAATCTGTGGTGCGGTCATGTGGATCTGCCATTGGCTTTCAAATGGGTTGTGACTGACATGGAGCAGCCAGCAGAACCTTGTATGTAGAGGCATCTTGTTATATGGAGAAGTTTGAGGGCAATGTTCAGAATCAGGTTGCTATGGTCAAGGGGGCAAGCTATGTGGGATAGAAGCCAGATTGGTGTATTCTCCTGTAGACCCTGACCCACGACACGTGACAGAACTCCCTCCAGCAGTTTGTCCTAGTTGAACTTTTTGAATTTCGTGAAGCAAATACCAAACTCCCAGTGCAGCGGCAAGAAACACCACAAAAAGTGGAAGGTGACCAAATAGCTTCACACTCCACATGGGGAGACACTTAGCCCCCAGTGGCCACAATTATCTACAAAGAGAGAATTCAGCACTGCTGCCTAATGTTCATTGGAATATAAGAGACCATGTCCTCCAGGTCACATAGATGCAGACCCAGCTTTGATGGTCTCACTACAAAGGAAGCTAAAGCTCCTGACAACAACATATATTTCAAGTGCCCAACCTCAGAGGCAGTTTCTGAAGAAGTCTTTAGGCCAGCAGAGCTCCATGATTGTGGAGTTTACACTGTCCCTTACTTTTGGAAACTGGTCTACCACCTTCAAAGTTCTAAACTCCTGAGCAATTTTCATGCCAGATATATATTCACAGATTTTATAACTCTTCTCCGCAAATTGTGTCTTACTTGGAGCGAAGGAAATGTCAAGGAATTGTTCTGGATGAGAGTGGAAGGATTTTTGTGTAGCACATGTTTGCATACACATTGGATTCATTTTCCAATTTTCCAATTGAAATACTGAATCCCTGACACTACCCTATACCCTACTAGACTCTGTGTACTAATCCTAATATGATGGAGAAAAATAACCCCCCAAAAATTGATATACAAGCATTTCAAAAGAGGTCTGGTGTATATTTGGACTTGCCTTATGCACTGTATAGGGTAGGAGTTATAAATCTAGTCAATTTTTTGTTGAAATAGTTCTCCAGTTGTTTTTAAAGTTAACCAATATGTGAATTCCTGTCTCCCTTTCGCTGCAGCCTATTCAGCATATGTATTTTTATAAGCACATATACAATCCTACCTGGTACCACACGTACACTATTTTGTGGTTGCTGACTTGGCAGATACAAATTGTGAGAAGAGATCACTCCTCCTAAATGCTGATGGAACTGAAAATTCAACCTATGGGTGAGTTTCCTAGCTGAACAACATTATATATAAATCCATGTTCAGTAAAATGAATAATTTTGATCTGTGAATGATATATATTTTATGGTGAATTTCAATTGGCATATAGTGCTAATTTTTAATATCTGTATATATATATATATATATATACTATCCAGATTTTTCAAAATATGAAATATATCTGTCTTATTATACATTTCCTAAATTCATTCATATTCATGTATGTGGATTTATAATTATCTTTTCACAAGATTATTCTCAGAAATATTCATCCACCTGAAATACATATTTGTTTCCTACTACTGAAAACTAATTTCAGTGAATGGTGTATACAAATCCTAATATTTCTTCAGTAACTGACCAAGTTTAACATCAATGCAAGTAGACTCCTATGGAACATGATGTGTATTTTGATGTTAATTTTTTTCAACACTGGTGCATTACAATTTCATTAGTTTATGCACATCATTGGATATAGATTTCATCCACAAGTTTGCAAATTTATAGGCATTTGTTTCACTTTCAATCACTTTCTACTTCAGAACACATATATTTCTTCATGTTTCTTGACTGGTCTTTTCATGAGACTTCTTTCCAAACACATTATTTTTGATATCCATAAGTACTTTTGAAGCAAATCTCACACACCCTACATGATGAACCATAACCCTAATATTACGATTAGATGTATAACTGGTTAGAATGAATGATTGTATATCAATATATGATTTCTTATATATTTTCAGATATCAATTCAATCCATTATTTAAAGTGGAACCAGTTATTTTATTTATACACAATATTGTCTATTCATGCATTATCTCTATATTCATAGACACAGGGTACACCTCTTTATACCCCCAATACTAATTTACATGTCTTCAAAATATTCCTCCTTGAAATGGTGGAAGAAATACTCATGTCACCTGACCTATGTATACATTTTATCACAGTAATATTCTCGACACAAAAAGCAAAGGTCACACTTATGATTGTACCAATGTAAAGGTTGGTCGAGCGTTGGAGTAAGAGACCACCAAGAGACTGTCACATGCAACAGCAAAGTGTTTATTGGGGGTCCAGCATGCTGTGGCTCAGAGCTCACTTGAATTTAGCAGAGAGCCCTGAGAACAGCTTAAGCAGAGCTTATATACTTTCCTTAGAGAGGGCAGGGAGTGAAATTTATTGATGGGTCATGGCAAGTGGGCTGTTTGTTTGCAAATGTGTGAGGGAGTACATTCTGCAGTTTGGCAATTGGGGACAGTACATTTGGGGAACAAGATAAGCAAACAGTTCTCAAGATTTCAACAGTGTTTTGTTAAGCATACAGAAAAACAGAAATTGACAAGTACCTATTTTATTATCCTTTCATTCCCCACTTCTTGTTCTGGTTACTTTTAATCATAAAAGTGATCATTGGGGGGTGTCACAATTCATGTCTGCTAGTCGGAAACATTGTTGTCTGATTACCATAAGTTTAACTTGTCCAATTTGAGCTTGGAGAAAAGAAACTACACGGTTGAGCATACAGGGCCCTACAGTTAGCAATAATAAGAAGATTATTAAAGGACCGGCCAAGGCTGATAAAAGTGTAGTTACCCACGGGGACTGTGTGTACCAAGACTCAAACCACCCTTTTTGGGCCTCTGTCTCTCGTTGACACTCTTCAAGGCGTTTTTTTTTTTAATTTACTCATAGATTCTTTTACAACTCCAGTATTGTCAGCATAAAAACAATATTCTTCCCTCAATGCAGCACAAAGGCCCCTACTCTCATGAAGAGAAGGTCCAAATGTCGCCTGTTCTGTAAAACTACTTCAGAGAGCGAGGTTAAAGATTCCTGTAAAGCTGTGATGGAGGTTTTTAATATCTTTAAGTTTTGGTCTATTGGTACTTGTCATTGGGTTATTTGTTGTGTCCCATGGACTAGGGCAGTGGTTCCTGTGCCCACCCCTGCAGCAACTCCTATTCCGAATAGGATGGCTAAAGTGAGGAATACAGCTCCCAGCGGAACCGAGTTTTTTGCCCCCCTATTTGATTTTTAAATGAACCTGTTTAATGATAGAGCACTCTGGGAATCATCTGCACCATTACATAATTAATCACATCTGTTGACAATTTTATTAACCCATTAACAATGTTTAAGTATATAGAATTACACTTTTGTAGGGACAGACAAGGCAAGGCACCTAAGATAGCACCGAAGCTAGGGAAACAATCCTATTTGGTTGCAAACGGATTTAGAGGGCATTGCTTCTGTTGTAATCAATTAATCCGCTGAACCCCAAGTTTAGGTAGTTTCAGAATTTTGTACCCAACATGTAGGTAAAGTGGCTCAGAAGTTCACAGTCTGCAGAAGTTCACAAAAGCTGTTTTTGTTTCTGTTTTATTTCCTCTGTTCTATGCAAGTTTAGTTTTTAAGGACACTTGGGAGGGGGAGAGATTTTGTCTTCTCCTTTTTTTTCTCCCTGCCAGCTATTACCATGGAGCCCAGTTGGTAACTTCTTTATCTTAGAAATGTAGCCATCTCTGTGAAGCCCCAGCTCAAGGCCAGAGGCCTTGTTCACATATTTTGTGAAAAACTAGTAAAGGGGTGTCTAGCATAGCAGAGCTGATTTTTCCAGCCCATGGTACGTAGAACAGGGCAACAAGAAAAGAGGAAGTTTATCTACATTGAACTCCTTCATTGGGACTCTTTTGCTAAAAGTCCTAAATTCAGCCATGGTGAAGACTTCTGGAGAAGGTCAGTTAAGAATTTTCTGTGTTCCTGGTACAGAGGGGGAAGACGTGAAAGGCGGGTGGTGAGAGCAGCTCCGTGGATCTGAGAATGAGGAAGAAGAGATGTAAAAGAATAATGGGAAAGGGCTTTGGGATTTTCCTAGCATCAAAAAGTTGAGCAGTAGAACAGATAGACCAGAGGGGAAGATGGGAGTGAGTATCTCAAAAAGCCTGTGAGGGACTTCAAATTCTTAGTAACCTGTTTTCAGTGTTGACAAAGCAACTTTAAAGGCCATTTTCATTACATCTTGGATAGGGGTCTGAGGGCTCTCCTCTGCCTGTTTGAGCTTTGGGTTAGCTGGTAAAAGGACCTGTTGGGACCCGGTGCGGACACTGACAGGAGAAGAGAGGAGTGAGTGGGCAGAGCGGTATCTCAGTACCTGCTACCTCAGCAAGGGGGCAATTGTCTGAGAACCAGCGGTGGTTTGGGTATTTGATCTAGTAATTGGAGAGGAGAAATCAGGTTGCTGAGGTGGGATTGACAGCAGAGCATCTGGAGTAGATGGCAGAGGGTGAGGATCTATTGGAGATGTATAGTTCAGGATTTGAGTGAAGGAGGAAAAAGGCCTCCACATAGGGGAATTTCCTTCCACGCTATTGAGCACTTGCCGCAGTTAAAAAGGTCACACAGAATTTGAGGTTATAGAGACCCCCCTGGGGGCCATCGGTTTTGGTTGTTAATTGGTAATATGGCCAATGCTGTGTACTGAATTTGATGAAAAGTTTGGGTTCCTCTAGGCAGCCCCTATATGCTCACATCCCTATGACTCACAGAAGAAGTCGGCTTTTTCCTCACACAGCCTTGGCTTTTGTGGCTTTGATAACTGCCGGGTAAACATAGTAATCTAGGCTAGCCAACCTGCATCTGGCTCGCGTTTTCCTTCACCCACAATAGCAAAACTCACACACTCTTCCTGATAAACCATAACCCTAATATTACCATTAGATGTTTAACTCGTTGGAATGAATGTATGTATATCAATATAAGATTTCCTGTATATTTTCAGATATCAATTAAATCCATTATTTAAAATTGGAACTAGTTATATTATTTATTCACATTATGATTTATTAATGCATTATCTCTGTATTCATAGATACAGGGTAAACTTATTTGTATCCCGAATACTAATTTATAAGTCTTCAAAATATTGCTCTGAGAACTGGTGGAAGAAATACTCATGTCACCTTATCTACAAATATATTTTATCACAGTAATATTCTGGACACAAAAACCAAAGGTCACACTTATGCTTCTACCAAAATCTAAATGGAAACTGAGCAGGGATTACTAAAAACATCCACGTTCAGTTTGCCTAATGCTCTCTAATGTCAATCCTATTGGTAATTACATATTTGTTTCTTCCTAAGATTATATATTCTCTCAAGCATGTTGAAATTGTCTAATCCAATCACTCACTTTATACTTTGCCTGATTTCCTAATGTCTCTATTGATATCTGCTTTCCTACATATTTTCACCAGTTCATCATTGTGACTGACTCTTCACATGTGCTGACATTTACAGTCATTCTCTACAAGAAACCCTATTTCTAAAGAACTTTTGGTCCAAATCCTATACTCACTCTTCTTTCAAAATATACCAATTACCTTCCTAATCCTGCCGACTCTTCCTCTTTCACTACATTCAATCATCCAAGGTAAATGGTCCTATACCATTGTATGTCGATTTATCTGAGACAACTGTGCAGAAAGTAATTCAAAGCTAAGTATCCCCATCAAGGGCCCAATGCCCTTCTGGGCTTCAAATCGTACCTAGATTTCTGTTTTCATACGTATATTTCTCCTCTATATTCTTATAAATATCGCAGGTTCCCTATACCATTATTAATCCAGCAGAATGATTCCTAATCCAAATTGAACATGTTATTAATACTAACCATACACTGTTTCCTCAATCTAACTTTACAAAAGAGCAGGGACAGAGTTGGTCTTAAAATACAGGAATGTAGGGGATCTTCCACCTGCTGAGAACCTCATAGGTCCATGCAGAAATGATCTCTGGAGAAGATGTATTCAGCTATGAAGGACCTGAGAGGGCAAAAGTCATCATCCATGGCAAACAACTTGATGTGGATTGTCTGAATGAGGCACTCTCTTCTCAATGTAGAGAAGGTGGACCAATCCAGGCGTGTGTTGAGAGCTCTTACAGGGTGCCTATGGTTGATATACCATTCTAACTTGTAAAAGTGTCACAGGAAATAGGGGCAGCCTCCATCGCATGGGACTCTTGGAAGCAACTGTTAGGACATATGGTTACCAAAGCAGTGATCTCATTCAGTTCCTGAAAGAAGTGACCTCACCTCATTTTCTTGTTGATTTAACTCTCTGAACATGGGATACAGGAAGCCAGGCATCCAGAACCAGTCCCAGTCCCAGTTTCAGTGTGCTCACTTGATTGGAATTAACAAGGATAGGGTCAGTCATTCTTGGTACCTTCTAATGTGAGGATCGGCAAATGCCATGAAAGCTCTGAAGAGGGGCCTGTCCTGAAAAAGATGGTAGTGGCTCAGCACTGGCTACTGACAACTTTGGAGACTTGCCCAAAAAACCAGATCTGAGACAGGACAGGACATTTCAGGGAAAGTCTGTCAGTCAGAGGACACTCCAGTTAGTCACATACCTACTTGCTGGAAGGAGGTGCCTTTGTGGGTGTGGGTGTGTGTTTGTGGTTATGTCTCATGGTCTGAGAATAGGTAGGAAAGGCGGTTTGTTTGGTTTGGACTAGACTGCTTCTAGAATGTCATTTGACAAGGGGAGTGTTTCTATATCTGTGTATCACACTGTGTCTGTGGATGCAGACATTAAAAAAGAGAATGCATCAATGATTGTTTCCTGTCTAGTAGACAGCTTTCCAGCGTTCATCCTGCCCAATTTATGAATAGAGTGTGGCTAGCCTTATTGATGTGCATCACCTGCTACCTTCCTAAGTTCCTGTTTTCTTCCTGAATTCTGGCCACTCTGCTTTAGGCCTTTTGCTTACCTAATGTTCTGTTGCCCTGAATGTCAGGAAGGTCTTTGCCTCAGGCCACCCTTTTTTGAATCCTGAAGAAAACAGTTTTCAAATGGAAATGAATAGGCATCACCTGTGTTTCTTTGATTAAATGCTTTGGAAAAGGATGTGTCTCAATCAGCCTCTTCACCCTGTGTGAGGCTGTGGCTTAGATTCTCAGCACCTAATTTATCTAAAGAAAGATCCCATATGTGCATCCAAATCCACAATGGCAAAAAGATCAATCATTGTGGATGAAGTCTCTTGCCTTCCTCTGTTAGGTTCCTGACCTCTATCAAGTGAGAATAGGGATCCTTTGGGTCAAATGAGTTCTTCAAAGCCATGCAGAAGTTCTTGGGTTTTCTCATTACTCCAAATCGCATAAAGAATTTACACCTGACAGTCAGTAGGCCTCAAATTGGACAAGCAGATCAGTATTAATGGCAGGCCTATTTGATCACTCCTGGTTCACCGGAAGTGTGTCCAGGCCACTCTGACTTTAGGCAAATGAGTGGCAAGGGAGCATATTTTTGACACTGTCTTGAGCTGTGGCCCTCATGGAAACCACCAACCGGAGTTTATGATGAGTGCCTATATGGAAGAAGATGAGGGCCATGTGGGAGTGTTTTGGTTTTAATTTTGGTTATTTGTGTGACAGTTGGAAGAGATGACTGGGTCCACCTTGGCTTGAACTCTGGTGTGATTCCCCTTAGATACTGAGTTCAGGAAATGACATCAGAGAAATATTGCCATGAACTGTTTTGGGATTTTAGGAGGCCACGGATAAGAGTTGCCCTTGGAAACTGATCTACGGCCAGGTTTGCTTTCCACAGAGCACTAGGAATTTCAGCTAGGATATCACATGATTTTATTCTAAAAAACTTGACAGCCAGAGTTGAGAGGCAAAACACACATGGACCTCACATTGTAAACCTCAATGGGCATGGCTTCATGTGACATTTTGGCCACTCTTTGGGAAGTCTTGCCTGTGATAATTCTCCACAGCTTTCTATGAAATGAGCTTCCTCACCATTTAATGTTTCCTGATAAATACCATAAAATTTTTGAAATTCCCATGAACAGGTGGCACTGGAGAATCTTTGGATGTCCTGTTTCTGATCATGAGTGTACCACACAGTGCCTTGATTGACTGGGTTCCATGAAAATGGTGTAGAAAAGAGATGCCAGTAACTTGGTGCCTTCTGAGTAGTGGGCCTAGAGGAGTGGTGGGCAGGAGTGTGATAAAACATCTGCGGTGGGGCCATGTGGATCTGCCATTGTCTTCAAAATGGCTTGTGACTGACATGGTGCAGCCAACAGACCCGTATAAGTAAAGGCATTTTGTTATATGGAGAGGTTTCAGGGCAATGTTCAGAATCAGGTTGCTATAGTCAAGGGGGCAAGCTATATAGGATAGAAGCCTAGTTGGTGCATTCTCTTGCTGACCCTGTTTCACCACACGTGACAGAACTCCCTCCAGCACTGTGTCCCAGTTGAATTCCTTGTATTTCGTGAAGCAAATACCAAACTCCCAGTGCAGCTGCAAGAAACACCAGGAAAAATGGAGGATGACCAAATGACTTCACGGTCCACAGGGGGGGAGACACTTAGTCCCCAATGGCCACAGTTGACCTAAAAAGATAGAATTCAGCACTGCTTCCTCATGGTCATTGGAAAATAAGAAACCACTTCCTCCAGGTCACATAGATGCAGACCCAGCTTTGATGGTCTCACTACAAAGGAAGCTAAAGCTCCTGACAACAACATATATTTCATGTGTCCAAACTCAGAGGCTGTTTCTCAATAAGTCTTTATTCCACCAGAGCTCCATGTTTGTGGCGTGTTTACCCTGTCCCTTACTTTTGGAATCTCCTCTACCACCTCCAAGTTTGTAAACTCCTGAGCATGTTCCATTCCAGATATATAATCACAGATTTTCAAACTCTTCTCTTCTAATTGTGTCATACTTGGGGTAATGGTTATGTCAAGGCTTTGTTCTGGATGAGTGTGGGAGGATTTTTTGTAGCACATATTTGCCTACTCATTGAATTCTTTTTCTAATTTTCCTTTGGAAGTACTTTATCCCTGACACTACCCCAAACCCTACTAGACTCTGACTACTAATCCTAATATGATGGAGAAAAATAACCCAAACAGATTGGAAATGCAAGCAGTTCAGAAGAGGCATGGTGTACAGTTGGAATTGCCTTTTGCATGATAAAGTGTAGCTGTTGTAAAACTTGTCAATTTTTTTGTTGAAATAGTTCTCCATGTGTTTTTAATTTAACAAATAAAAAAATCCTGTCTCCCTTTCTCTGTAGCCTATTCAGCACATGTAATTTCATATGCACATATAGATTCCTACCTGGTATCACATGTACATTCTTTTAAGATGGCTGATTTGGCACATACAAATTGTTAGCAGAGATCACTCCTACTAAACGCTGTTGGAACTGAAAATTCAAACTATTCGTGAATTTCCTAGTTGAACAACATTATACATAAATCATGTGGAGTAAAATAAATATATTTGGACCTGTGGATGATATATATTTCACAACAAATCTCGATTGTCATATATATTGCTACTTTTTAATGTCTGTGTGTTATATGTATATCCAAATATATGTGGATGATATATATTTCACAACAAATTTTGATTGTCATATGTATTGCTACTTTTTAATGTCTCTGTGTTATATGTATATATATATACATATACACACACACACACACCAGATTTTTCAAAATATGAAATATATGTGTCTTACTGTACACTCTATAAATTCATTGATGCTCATGTATGTGGATTTATAATCAATATTTCACAAGATTATTCTCAAAAATATTCATCAACCTGAAATACATATTGTTTCCTAGTACTGACAACTAACTTCAGTGAATGGTGCATACAAATCCTAATATTTCTACAGTAACTCATCCTGTTTAACATCAATGCAAGTAGATTCCTATGGGATATGATGTGACTTTTGACATTCATTTTTATTTAACACTGGTACTTTACAATTTCTTCAGTTTATGCACATCATAGGATATATATTTCATCCACAATTTCGCAAATTATAGGCATTTGTTTCACTTTCAATCACTTCCTGTTTTAGAACACATGTATTCCTCCAGGTTTCTTGACGGGTCTTTCAGTGAGACTTCTTTCCAAACACTTTATTTTCGATTTCCATAATCACTTTTGAAGCAAAACTCACACACCCTTCATGATAATCCATAACCCTAATGTTAACATTAGATGTACAACTGGTTGAAATGAATGAATGTATATCAATATAAGATTTCGTATATATTTTCAGATATTAATTCAATCCATTATTTAAAGTGGAATCAGTTATATTATTTATTCACAGTATCATCTATTCATGCATTATCTCTATATTCATAGACACAGGATACACCTCATTGAACTCCAGTACTAATTAATACATCTTCAACATATTGCTCCCAGAAATGGTGGAAGAAATACCCATGTCACCTGATCTACATATACATTTTATCACAGTAATATTCAGGACACAAAAAACACAAACGTCACACTTATGATTGTACCAAACCTAAACGGAAATTGAACATGGATTACTAAAAACATCCATGTCCAGGTTGCCTAATGTGCTCAAATGAAAATCCTATTGGTGACTACATATTTGTTTCTTCCAAAGATTATATAATCAAACTCAAACCTTTTGAAAAAGTCTAATCCTGTCACTCACTTTATACTTTGCCTGATTTTGTAATGTCTCAATTGATATCTTCTTTCCTAGATATTTTCCCCAGTTCATCATTGTGACTGAATCTTCACATGTGGTGACACTTACATTCACCCTCTAACCGAAACCCTATTGCTAAAGAACATTTGTTCTAAATCTATTATTCCCTCCTTCCTAAACCTACCGAATATCTTCCTAATCCTAACTTCTATCACTTTTTGACTGGATGTTCTCTTCTACATTCCATCATCCCAGGTACAAGATACTATGCCATTGTATATCGATTTATCTGAGACATCTGTGCAGAAAGTAATTCAAAGCTAAGTATACCAATCAAGGGCCCAATGACCTTCTGGGATTCAAATCTTACTTAGATTTCTGTTTTCATAATTATATTTCACCTATATATTGTTGTAAATATTGCAGGATCCCAATACCTTTATTCATCCTGTAGAATGATTCCTAACTGAAATTGAATCTGTTATTAACCCTAAGCATACACTGTTCCCTCAATCTTACATTACAGAAGAGCAGGGACAGATTTGGTCTTAAAATACAGGAATGTAGGGGATCTTTAACCTGCTAATAACCACAAAGGTCCTTGCAGAAATGATCCCTGGAGAAGATATAGGCAGCTATGAAGGACCTGAGAGAGCAAAAGTCATCTACCATGGAAAGCAACCTGGTCAGGAGGAAGGGTTGTGTCTGAATCATCCTCTCTGATCTTAATGTAGAGAAGATGGACCAAAGCAGGCAATTATGGAGAGCTGTTCCTGGGTGCCTATGTTTGATTTATCATTCTAACTTGTGAAAGTGTCACAGAGAGTAGGGGAAGCCTCCATCTCATGGGACCCTTGGAAGCAACTGTTAGGACAAACTGGTTGCCAAGGCAGTGACCTCATTCAGTTCAGGAGGGAAGTGACCTCACCTCACTTCCTTGGTGATGGAATTCTCTGAACTTGGGATTCGGGAAGCCAGGCACCCAAAAGCAGTCCCAATCCAAGTCCCATTGGTCTCACTTGTTTGGATTTACCGAGGACAGGGTCAGTCTTTTTTGGTACCTACTGATGTGAGGATGGCCAAATGCCAGGAAAGCTCTGAGGAGGGTCCTTTTCTGAGAAAGCAGGTAGTGGCTCAGCGCTCGCTTCTGACAATTTCAGAGAGGTGGCCAAAGAGACCAGATCTGAGATAGGACAGGCCATTTCTGGTGAACATAGCATGGTCCACCACTCAGAGGAAACTCCGGATAGTCACAGACCTACTTGGGGGAAGGAGGTGTCTTTGTGGGTGTGGGTGTGGGTTTGTGGTTTTGTCTCATATTCTGAGAATAGGTAGGAAAGGCGGTTTACTTGGTTTGGAGTGAACAGCTTTTACTAAGTCATTTGACAAGGCGAGTGTTTCTATGTCTGTGTAACCCACTGTGTCCATGGTTGTAGATATTAGAAAAGAGGATGCATCATTGGATGTGTCCTGTCTAGTAGAAAGCTTCCCAGCATTCATCCTGCCCAATTTATGAATGTACTGCAGCTTGCCTTATCGATGGGCAACACCTGCTATCTTCCTAAGTTCCTGTTTTCTTTCTGAATTCTGGCCACTCTGTAGAATAGGCTCATGGTTTTGTGTCCAAGGTATGTACCACCTCCAATCTCTGTGACATGGCCATGTACTGAATAGCTGAAAGGAATGGCGACCATATCAGAAAACTCAGATATCAGTGTGACCATGAAAGTCTCAGTGGAGAAACCCTGCTTTGGGCCTTTAGATTACCTATTGTTCAGCTGCCCTGAAAGTTGAGAGAAACAAAAACCATGAGTACTGAATAAATGTTGCAGCAGTTGGAACATGTCGCTGTATTGAGGTTCCCTCATAAGACTTTAGTTTCCCCAGTTATCTGGACTGTCAACGTAACCTTTTAATTTTAGTGTTACAGTTGTCCTTCCCCATTAGATACAGTGTAATAATTTCATGTCATCTGATCTTGCAAAATCCTTTTACTAGTATGACCTTTGTGTCTAATAGAGAAATCTTCACTTCTGTTACTCAGGGCTGGATAATCATACTAGCAGACACGAAGACTACCTGTTTAGGTTAGGAATATAAGTAGGTCTTAACCTAAAAAATCTGCCTCTGGCAGCTCCTCTTGATAGTCTCTTTTTATAGTTATCAGGCATTCCTGTCTGAGAATCCTTCTTTTAGTTTCCAGTCTTACTTATTTTGGGAGGCTAACATAAATTGTATACCTTAAAATTTTATTATTATTATTATTATGATGATGATGATGATGATGATGATGATGATGATTAATTAAAATGCCCAGGAATGGCTGTATTTTCGTTTTAACTGTCTTTGCTAACTGTTTAAGATGAAACAGTCAAACTGACTTCTGTTTCTATCTATTTTTCACAGTCAGCTGAGCTTTTATGGGAGTCAATTCTGGGGAAACTTGAGAGCAGCTTCTCAGTTCTGATAGTGCCATTTTCGTTAGGTGGGTCCAGGTCTTGCTTGACCATGTGGTTTCCCTCAGAAGCATAAGAGTGTCTCCCTTCTCTGATAACTCTCCTCTTCATGGCAAATGCACTCATTGGCTTTATGTTCTCCAGTGGTCTCATTATTTTTCCTGATCTGGAGGTTATTTGGCCCAGAGTTGCAAAGCTCTTTAGAGAAGTCCCCTGTTCCCTGGATTCAGACTGACTCAGAGGGCAAGAGCCAAATATTGGTTTTCTTGGCCCTTTTCATTTAACTTTAATTAAATCCTAATCTGAAACATCCAGCAAATAAATTTTAACAGCCTTATATTACAAGTACTGGGATTTAATGTCTATAACTTTATAATTATTTATCTTTTAATTAATTGGGATCTGTATTATTCTGTCTTATAGGTGATGACTTATTATCTTAAATTAACCCATGTTTTGTTCTTAAAGCAACACTTCTGTAAAACACTAACAGGGAATCTTTAGATCACTTATAAGGAAATTACAAAATAAAAATTTTTAACAAGAGTAAAAATACTTAGTTCGTGTAACAGCTACCCTAAATTTTTTGGCTGAGTTATACACTATATCCCCTGCTTAAATCCTAGTAATCTTGACACAAATCAAAAACCAAAGAAACTTTTGAACATAACTTTAAATGAAATAAAATCTGACCTACTGCTTTCGTAGTCATTCTCACATGTTGTAAGATGGGACACACAGCCTTATTTCAGTTAAGGCAGGGCTCTATATGAATCTTTAGTGTTTTAGATCTAAAGGTGATCTTTGTTTTTTAAATATCATTTTACAAAGTTTACATAAATTGTGTCAGGTCACATGAACATTTGCTAACACCGTATGATATCAGATTTAAAACATGAATTAAAGAAAGGCTGAAAGTTTTAACCTTTACATAGATTAGGCTCTCAATAACTTAAAAATACATTTAAATGGTTCCCCAATGTAAAAAGTAACATAAAACTTTACATATCTTATTGATAACAGGTAAATAAATCCCCAATATATTTTTTTACCATATAACTTTAGAACAACAGATTGATATAATGCTCTTTTCAAGTTTCTACCTTACAGACTTGTATACCTGGAAGATATGAGCACATTGACAGCAACACAATTACATTGATGTTTCTACATTAACCAAGTTTAGCTTTTAAAGAAATGGCAGTACAGTTCTCTAAAATAACAGTTCTTATTTATTCAGTTGTTTAATTTTTATGGTTGTTTGCTCTAGAAAAAATAAAACTTAATAACACAGTTTTATGGGTAAACTTATGTTTTCAGAAATTTTTGTCTCTTTAACACATGACTGAATTTTACAATCTTATACACACTTTAGTACAAACTTATACAGACCTTAGTAAATCAATCAGATATCAAACAAAACTACTCATGAATGAGTAATCCCATATGAAATTTACTTTACTTATTTATTAAAATATTAGACAATTGTATTGAAAATTGTAAACCATTTTTTTGTTGTTGAAGGAAAAGTCCTTGAACAAAGGCATATTAGACCTTTTGTAGACATTAATATTTTATTAGATTTTTGAATACCTAGAAAACCTTGTGAGCTTAAATTTAAAGAGCAATTCCCTACAGAACAGAACAGAGGACAGAACCATTCTCATTACTGTCCCGGAGAGGGGTATATGTTAGCCTACCCAGGCCACCTCCCTGTCATCAGAAGTACTCTCCCTTAACTGGATAGCAGATGTTATAAAGCCGTCACTTACCTATGGAGGCCTCCTCTACCAGGAGCTTGCTAATAGTTTTAGTGCTTTGGTTCTCTGCAGTGCTCCACGGACTGAAGGCTCAATCAAAGGCCTTGGAACGTCTTAAGTTGCACACCCCCTAGAGTGGCTCTCCAGTGTGGAGCCCTAGAGGGCAGGCCAGCTTCAGAATTTCCACAGTCTGGTCTTGTGATCTGGTCGGGCAGGGTTATCTCGCTTTGGAACTCCAAAATGTAAGACCAGAATGCAAGAAAAGACCGCTGACTCCAATTAAAATCAAATTAAGGCAAGCTTATTATTTCAACCGGCCAGGCTGCCTCTCCCTCCCAAAATGGCGGGAACAAGACAGCAACCCAACTTTCCTACAGCCCAGATATGTAGCCCAGAAAGATACACAAAAGGGGGGTTACAGATAAGAGAACTTTGACTAGCATCACACTAATGGTATATTACATTTTTTTTTTTTTTGCTGGCCCTAACATCAGAATTTATGAGGACCATTAGAGCCTCAGAGACACGTTGTCTGGCCAGGGAAAGAAAAATATTTATGAGGTATCATTAAAGTTTTAGAGAGCGCTGCTATCTGGTCAGAGATCCAGACATGGGTGAGTTCAAGGCACTGGTAGGCATTCCAAGCAGGTTCAGAATTTGCGCTAATTTATAGTAAAGCCAAAATTATCTTTTCATGGCTTTGTGGCAAGATGGCCCCCAATTTTAATGAAAGATCAGGTTGGATCTATCAACCCTGTCCCTTACTTTTGGAAACTCCCCTACCACCTCCAAGGTTGTGAACTCCTGAGGATTTTGCATTTCTGATAGGTATTCACAGATTTTCTAACTGTTCTCCTCTAATTGTGTCTTACTTGGGGCCGAAGTAATATGAAGGCATTATTCTGGATGAGAGTGGAAAAATTTTGTGTAGCACATATTTGCGTACACATTGGATTCATTATCTAATTTTCCATTCGAAATACTGAATCCCTGACACTAACCAATAGCTGACTAGACTCTGACTACTAAACCATTATGATGGAGAAAAATAACCCAAACAGAATAGAAATACAAGCAGTTCAGAGGAGGAATGGTGTACAGTTGGACTGGTCTTTTGGATGATAAAGGGTTGGTGTTATAAATCCAGTAAATTTTTTGTTTAAATATTTCTCAATGTGTTTTAAAGTAAACAAATATGTGAATTCCTGTCTCCCTTTCTCTGTAGCCTATTCAGCACATGTAATTTTATATGCACATATAGAATCCTACCTGGTATCACACATAGATACTTTTGAGGTTACAGTTACTAGGAAGATACAAATTTTGAGAAGAGATCACTCCTCCAAAACGATTTTGGAACTGAAAATTCAAACTATGGGTGAGCTTCCTAGTTGAAAAACATTATACATAAATCCATGTTTACTAAAATAAATACTTTTGCATCTGTTGATGATATATATTTAATGATGAATTTCGATAGGCATAAATATTGCTACATTTTAATGTCTGTGTATATATATATATATATATATATATATATATATATATATACACACTCTCCAGATTTTTCAAAATATGAAATATATGTGTCTTACATTAACTCCCTGAATTCATTCATGTTCATGTATGTGGATTTATAATCAACTTTTTACAAGATTATTCTCAGAAATATTCATCCACCTGAAATACATATTTGTTTTCTAGTACTGAAAACTAACTTCAGTTAATGTTGCCTACAAATCCTAATATTTCTACAGTAACTGACCCACTTAAACATCATTGCCTGTAGATTTGTATGGGACATAATGTGTATTTTGACGTTCATTTTTTTACAACACTGGTACATTATTATTTCTTCAGTTTATGCACATCATAGGATATATATTTTATCCACAAGTTCACAAATTTATAGGCATTTGTTTCACTTTCAATCACTTACTGCTTCAAAACACATGTATTCCTCCAGGTTTCTTAACTGGTCTTTTCATGAGACTTCTTTCCAAACACATTATATTTGATTTCCATAATCAATTTTGAAACAAAGCCCACACACTCTTCATGATAAACCATAAACCTAATATTAAAATTAGATGTATAACCGGTTGGAATGAATGATTGTTTATCAATATAAGATTTCCTATATATTTTCAGATATTAATTCAATCCATTATTTAAAGTGGAATCAGTTATATTATTTATTCAGAATATCGTCTATTCATGCATTATCTCTATATTCATAGACACAGGATACACCTCATTGAACTCCAGTACTAATTAATACATCTTCAACATATTGCTCCCAGAAATGGTGGAAGAAATACCCATGTCACCTGATCTACATATACATTTTATCACAGTAATATTCAGGACACAAAAAACACAAACGTCACACTTATGATTGTACCAAACCTAAACGGAAATTGAACATGGATTACTAAAAACATCCATGTCCAGGTTGCCTAATGTGCTCAAATGAAAATCCTATTGGTGATTACATATTTGTTTTTTCCTAAGATTATATATTCAAACTCAAGCCTGTTGAAAATGTCTAATCCTATTACTCACTTTATACTTTGTCTCATTTCGTAATGTCTCTATTGATATCTGTTTTCCTACATATTTTCCCCACCTCATTATTGTAACTCATTCTTTACATGTGCTTACATTGACATTCACTTTCTAACCAAAACCCTATTGCTAAAAATATTTTGGTCCGAATCCTATACTCACGCTTTTTTCTAAACCTACTGACTATCTTCTTAATCCTACCTACTGTCCCTTTTTGACTGGATGTTCTCTTCGACATTCAATCATTCAAGAAAAAAGGTCCTATGCCATTTTATATCGATTCAGCTGAGGCATGTGTGCAGAACATAATGCAAAACTAAGTCTCCCAATCAAGGGCCCAATGCCCTTCTGAGCTTCAAATCTTACCAGGATTCCTGTTTTCATACTTATATTTCACCTATATATTCTTGTAAATATCGCAGGTTTCCAATACCATTAATCATCCCGCAGAATTATTCCTAACACAAATCGAACATGTTTTTAACCCTAACCATACACTGTTCCCTCAATCTAACATTGCAGAAGAGCAGGGAAAGTGTTGGTCTTACAATACAGGAATGTAGGGGATCTTCCACATGCTGAGAACCTCAAAGATACATGCAGAAATAATCCCTGGAGAAGATGTATGCAGCTATGAAGGACTTTTGAAAGTGAAAGTCATCTTCCATAGCAAACAACCTGGTCAGGATACAGGTTTGTGTCTGAATCAGCCTCTCTTTTTTTAATGTAGACAAAATGGACCAAACCAGGCCTTTGTGGAGAGCTCTTCCCAGGTGCCTATGGTTTATATACCATTCTAACTTGTGAAAGTGTCACATGAAGTAGGGGCAGCCTCCATCTCAAGGGACCATAAGAAGAAACTGTTAGCACAAAGTGGTTGCCAAGTCAGTGACCTCATTCATTTCAGGAGGAAGTGACCTCACCTCACTTCCTTGTTTTTGGAAGTCTCTGAACTTGGAATCCAGGAAGGCAGGCACCCAGAGCCAGTCCCAGTCCCACTCCCAGTGGTCTCACTTGTTTGGATTTACCAAGGTGAGAATCGGTCTTTCTTGGTGCCTACTAATGTGAAGATGGCCAAATGCCAGAAGAGCTCAGAAGAGGGGCCTTTCCTGAGAAAGCCGGTAATGGCTCACTGCTGGCTCCTGTCAGCTTCACACAGTTGGCCAAGGATACTAGATCTGAGACAAGATAGTCCAATTCCGTGAAACATAGAATGGCCCACCAGTCAGAGAACACTCTGTATAGTCACAGACCTCCTTGGGGGAAGGAGGTGCCTTTCTGGGTGTGGGTGTGTGTTTGTGGTTTTGTCTCATGTTCTGAGAATAGGTAGGAAAGGCAGTTTGTTTGGTTTGGTGTGAAGTGTTTCTGGTAAGTCATTTGACAAGGCGATTGTTTCTATTTCTGTGTATCCCACTGTGTCTGTGGTTGTAGAAATTAGAAAAGAGAATGCATCAATGGATGTTTCCTGTCTAGGAGAAAGCTTCCCAGGATTCATCTTGCCCCAGATATGTACAACCTCCAAGATCTTTGACAAAGCCATGTACTGGACAGCTGAATGGAATGGGAGCATCTCAGAAAACTCAGATATCAGTGTTACCAGGAAAGTTTCAGTGGAGAAACCCTGCAATGGGCCTTTTGCTTGCCTATTGTTATGTTGGCCTGAATGTCAGGAAGGTCTTTGCCTCAGGCCAGCCCTTTGTGAAGCCTGAAGAAAACAGTTTTCAAATGGAAATGAGTGGACATCACCTGTGATTCTTTCCTTAAGTGCTTTGGAAAGGGATGTGTCTGAATCAGCATTTTGGCCCTGTGTAAGGCTGTGGCTTAGATTCTCAGCACCTGATGGATCTAAAGAAAGATCCCTTGTGTGCATCCAAAACCAACATCTCCAAAAGAGCACTCATTGTGGATGAAGTCTAACCAACTCCACTAACCAACTCACAGATATAGTAAATAACTTTTGAAGTTGAAGGGACCCCAGTAAACTTTGAAGTAGATACAGGGGCATTATACTCAGCCTTTAAGGCCCCATTGGGCCCTCTATCAAATAAAAGGTCTCTAGTTCAAGGGGCTAATGGCAGTAAATATCGGGCTTGGACAACTAAGAGGTACATGGACCTGTGAAAAGAAAAAATCCATCACTCCTTCCTAGTAATCCCAGAGTTCCCGGCCCCATTGATGGGTGGAGATCTGCTCACCAAACTCTGGGCCATAATGACTTTTAACCCTGAAGGCCCCCAAGTGGAATTTCTAAATCCTTCAGTAAAAACTCCTATAGTCATGGCTTTAACAATGTCAGTAGAAAATGTACATCAACTCACTCACCTTGGTTCAAAGAAATTGCAGGCATTCCTGAAAGATCAAGAACAGAGTTTTCCACTAACCGACTCACAGCGAAAGGAAATAACTGAATGGGTATCAAAAGCGTCTCAGGTCCATCAATTGCTTAATGCTTACCCTTTTAAGCTTCCTGCAGGAAAACACCTTCGAAGAACCAGACCAGAAAAATTTTCAGAAGTGAACTTTACTGAAATTAATCCAGCAAGGTATGGACTTAAATATCTCCTAGTCTTTGTAGATACATTTTCAGGATGGATTGAAACCTTCCCCCCCCAAAAAAAAAAAAAAACAATGGCTCAAATCGTGGTCAAGATGATACTGAAGGATATTTTTCCAAGATACGGCCTGCCTAAGGTAATAGGGTCTGACAATGCACTGGTGTTCATGGCCCAGGTAAGTCATGGGTTAACCTGTACCCTGGTGATTAATTGGTAGTTACATTATGCTTATAGATCCCAGTGCTCAGGACAGGTAGAAAAAATAAATAGAACCATTAAAGAGACCTTAATGAAATTAAGCTTAGAAACCAGCTAAAAGATTGGACTATACTCCTGCCTTATGCACTGTATCATCTAAAAAATACTCCCTCTGTTTCTTTGTGTAACCTCTCCCCCTGTGAAATTCTCTATGTTGCCCCTCCTCCAGTAAGGGACCTAACCCCAACTCTAAGACCTAAGGATCCCTTCCACACCCCCTTGCTTGACACACTTAAAGCTCTTGAAAGAACTCAGCGATACCTGTTAAAACAGCTGGCCACGGCCTACCAACCTGGGGACAAGGAGACTTCACATCGATATCAAGTAAGAGACTTCATCTACATAAGATGACATCAGGTGTCATCCCTGGAACCCCGCTGGAAAGGAAATACCACGTGCTACTTATAACACCTACAGCAGTAAATGTAGATGGAATCCTTTCCTGTATCCATGCCTTCCATCTCAAGTCTGTGCCCTGTCCAGACTCTGGCTGGAAACTGGAAATGACTCGTAACCCTTTCAAATTGTGTATTTGGCATGTGTATAAGGCTATAGACTCTCCCCTTGGCCACCACTAGTCCTAACCCTCATCAGCGAATTCAGCAGCAATGGCTGATCACAAATCCTCATAGACCAGAAGAATGGTCTATCTCGCTTACAGCCCACATAGGGACCTGTTGGTCATCTCAACATTTGTCAGCTGCCTATAGGTTTTTCCTATTGGGATATCCCTGATAAAGCAGATCCCACTAAAATTTCATTAAATCCCGTTTGTATCATAGATAATGAAAACAAATATTATGGATGTAGGGACACGTGAGCCAGATGCAGGTTGGCTAGCCTAGATTACTATGTTTGCCTGGAAGACTATCAAAGCCACAAACAGCCATGGCTTTGTGGGGGGAAAGCCGACTTCTTCTGTAAGTCATGGGGATGTTAGCATACAGGGACTGCCTGGTGGAACTCAAACTGCTCATCAAATTCAATACACAGAATTGGCCATATTACCAATTAGACAACCAAAACTTGTGACCCCCAGAGGGGTCTCCAGATCCTCACATTCTGCATGACCTTTTTAACTTCTGCAAGTGCTCAAAAGGGTTAAAGGAGATTCCCCTATGTGGAGGTTTTTTCCCTCCTTTGCTCACATCCTGAACTATACTTCTCCAATAGTTCCTCAAACTCAGGTTTCTGCTCCAGACTCTCTGCTGGCACTCCCACCTCAGCAACCTGATTTCTCCCCTCGAATTACTAGATCAAAAATCAAAACCTCTGCCAGTTCTCAGACAATTGCCCCCTTGCTGAGGTATCCGGTACTGAGGTACCCCTCCACACACTCACTCCTCTCTTCTCCTGTCAGTGCCCGCACTGGGTCCCATAAGGTCCTCTTACCAGCTAACCCAAAGCTCAAACCAGCTGAGGAGATCCCTCAGACCCCTATCCAGGATGTAATTAAAATGGCCTTTAAAGTTGCTTTGTCATCACTGTAAACAGGTGACTAAGAATTTAAAATACCTCACATGCTTTTTGGGATACTCACTCCCGTCGTCCCCTCTGCTCTACCTGTTCTACTGCTCAAGTTTTTGTTGCTAGGAAAATCCCAAACCCCTTTTCCAATATTCTTTTACATTTCTACTTCCTCATTCTCAGATCCTTGCCTTCCACGTCTTCCCCCTCTCTACCAGGCCCACAGAAAAGTCTTAAATGACCTTCTCCAGAAGTCTTCACCATGGCTGACTTTAGGACTTTCAGCAAAAGAGTTCCTTTAAAAGAGTTCACTGTAGATAAACTTCTTCTTTTCGTGTTGCCCTGGTCTACTTGGCAACTGGCGAAAAAAAATCAGCACTCCTGAGCTAGACACACCCATACTAGTTTTTCACAAAATATGTGAACAAGGCCTCTGGCCTTGAGTGGGGGCTTCACAGAGATGGCTACATTTCTAAGATAAAGAAGTTACCAACTAGGCTCCATGGTAACAGCTGGCAGGGCGAAAAAAAAAGAGAAAAAAATCTCTCCCCCTTTCAGGTGTCCTTGAAAAGTTAACTTGCCCAGAACAGAGGATAAAATAAAAGATAGAAAAACAGCTTTTTGTGAACTTCTGCCGACTTTGAACTTCTGAGCCCCTTCCCTTACATGTTGGGTACAAATTATGAAACTACCTAAACTTGGGGTTCAGGGGATTAATTGATTACAACAAAAGCAATGCCCTCTAAATCCGTTTGCAACCAAATAGGACTGTTTCCTTGTCTTCAGTGCTATCTTAGGTGCTTTGCCTCGTCCGTCCCTATAACAGAAAGATTCTATATACTTAAACATTGTTTATGTTTTCATGAAATAGTCAACAGATGTGATTAATTATGTAATGGTGCAGATGTTTCCCAGAGTGCTCTATGATGACGCAGGTCCATTTAAAGATCAAATAGGAGGGCATGCAACTCAGTTCCGCTGGGAACCTGTATCTCTCACTTTAGCCATCCTATTAGGAATAGGAGTTGCTGCATGAGTGGGCACAGGAATCAATGCCCTAGTCCAAAGGACACAACCAATGCCCTAATTAGAAGCAGCAATAGACCAAAACTTAAAGATAATAAAACCTCCATCACAGCTTTACAGGAATGTTTAACCTCTGTCTATGAATCTGTTTTACAGAACAGGCGAGCGATAAAACCTCCTCTTCATGAGAGAAGGGGGAATTTGTAGTGCATTGAGGGAAGAATGTTGTTTTTGTGCCGGCCACACTGGAGTTGAAAAGAATCTATGAGTAAATAAAGAAAACGCATTGAAGAGCGTCAACGAGAAAGAGAGGCCCAAAAAGGGTGGTTTGAGTCTTGGTTCACACAGTCCGTCTGGTTAACTATGCTTTCATCAGCCCTGGCTGGTCCATTAATAATCCACATATTATTGCGAACTGTAGGACCCTGTTGGCTAAACCATGGAGTTTCCTTTCTCCAAGCTCAAATTGGACAAGTTAAACTTATGGTAATCAGACAACAATATACCACACTAGAAGACATAAAATGTAACACCCATCAGTGATGACTTTTATGATTAAAAGTAACCAGAAGAAGAAGTGGGGAATGAAAGGTTAATGAAATAGGTACTTGTCACTTCCTGTTTTTCTGTACACTTAACAAAACACTGTTGAAATCTTGAGAACTGTTTGCTAATCTTGTTCCCAGAATGTGCTGTCCCCAACTGCCAAACTGCAGAATGTGCTCAGTCACGCAGTTGAAAGCAAACGGCCTACTCGCCCTGACCCATCAATAAACTTCCATCCCTGCCTTCTCCAAGAAAAGTACATAAGCTCTGCTTAAGCTGTTCTCAGGGCTCTCTGCTCTATTCAACTGAGCTCTGAGCCCCAGCATGCTGGACCCACAATGAACCCTTTGTAGTTGCATGAGACAGTCTCTTGGTCATCTCTTCCTCCTATACTCGCCTGACCATTACAATATTTCACCTCTATATTCTTAAAAATATCTTAGGTTCCCAACACCATTATTCATCCAGCAGAATGATTCCTAACACAAATCAAACATGTTATTAATCCTAACCATACCATCTACCCTCAATCTAACTTTACAGAAGAGCAGGCACAGAGTTGGTCTTACAATACAGGAATATAGGGGATCTTTCACCTCCTGAGAAATTCAAAGGTCTATGCAGAAATGATCCCTGGAGAAGATGTAGGCACCTATGAAGTACCTGAGAGAGCAGAAGTCATCTTCCATGGCAAACAACCTGGTCAGGATGAAGGGTTGTGTCTGAATCAGCCTCTCTCTTCTTAATGTAGAGAAGATGGACCAAACCAGGCCTGTGTGGAGAGTTGTTTCCTGGTGCCTATGGTTGATATACTATTCTAACTTGTGAAACTGTCACAGGTAGTAGGAGCAGCCTGCATCTGAAGGGACCCTTGGAAGCAACTGTTAGGACAAAGTGGTTGCCAAGGCACTGACCTCATTCAGTTCCTGAAGGAAGTGACCTCACCTCACTTCCTTGTTGATGGAACTCTCTGAACTTGGGATCCAGGAAGCCAGGCACACAGAGCCAGTCCCAGTCCCAGTCCCAGTGTTCTCACTTGTTTGGATGTACCAAGGACAGAATCAGTCTTTCTTGGTACCTACTGATGTGAGGAAGGCCAAATGCCAAGAGAGTTCTGAAGACGGGCCTTTCCTGGGAAAAAAGTTAGTTGCTCACAGCTTGCTCTTGACAACTTCACAGAGTTGGATAAGAAGAGGAGATCTGAGACAGGACATGCCATTTTGAGGGAACATAATATGGCCCACCAGTCAGAGGACACTCCAGATAGTCTCAGAATTACTTGGGGTAAGGAGGTGCCTCTGTGGGTGTGGTTGTAGGTTTGTGATTTTCCCTTGTTCTGAAAATAGGTAGGAAAAGTGGTTTGTTTGGATTTAGTGAACATTTTCTAGAAAGTCCCTTGACAAGGCGAGTGTTTCTGTGTCTGTGTATCCCACTGTGTCCATAGTTGTAGACATTAGAAAAGAGAATGCATAAATGGATGTGTCCTGTCTAGTAGAAAGCTTCACAGCATTCATTTTGCCCAATTTATGAATGGACTGCGGCTTGCCTGATCGATGGGCTACACCTGATATCTTCCTAAGTTCCTGTTTTCTTCCTGAATTCTGGAGACTCTCCAGAATAGGCTCATGTTTTTTTGTCCAAGTTATGTACCACCTCCAAGTTCTTTGACATGGCCATGTACTGGATAGCTGAAGGGAATGGCGAGCATCTCAGAAAACTCAGAAATCACTGGGACCAGGAAAGTCTCAGTGGAGAAACCCTGCTTTGGGCCTTATGCTTACCTATTGTTCTGTTGCCCTGAATTTCAGGAAGGCCTTTGCCTCAGGCCACACCTTTTTGAAGCCTGAAAAGAAGAGTTTTGCAATGGAAATAAATGGGCATTACCTGTGGCTCTTTGCTTAATTTCTTTGAAAAGAATGTGTCTTATTCAGACTCTTAAGCCTGTGTGAGGTGGTGGCTTAGAGTCTCAGCACCTGATGGATCTAAAGAAAGATTCCATGTGTACATCCAAAACCAAAATGGCCAAAGAGCAGTCCTTGTGGATGAAGTCTCTCACCTTGCTCTGTAACTTTCCTGACCTCCATCAAGTGAGAATAGGGATTCTTTGGGTCAAATAAGTTCCTCAAACCCTGCAGAGGCTAGCCCGTAGGTACTTAGATTTTCTCATGACTCCAATTCACATAAAGAATCTAAAACCCACAGTCAGTAGGCCTCAAATTTGAGAAGCAGAGCAGTATTAATGGCAGGCCTTTTTGATCATTCCTGGTTCACAGGAAGGGTGTACAGGCCACCCTGACTTTAGGCAAATGAGATGCAAGGGAGATTTTTTGGACACTGTCTTGGGGTGAACACCTCATGGAAACCTCCAGCCAGAAGTTATGATGAGTGCCTAAATGGAAGAAGATGAGGTCATGTGGGATTGTTTTGGTTTGAATCGTGGTCATTTGTGTGGCGGTTGGAAGAGACGACTGGGTCCACCTTGGCTTGAACTCTGGTGTGATTACCCTAAGAGACTGCATTCTGGAACTGACGTCATCGAAGTATTTCCATGAATTGTGTTGGAATTTTAGGAGGCCACGCATGAGATTTGCCCTTGAAAACTGAGATCTAGGCCCAGGGTTGCTTTCCGCAGAGCACTGGGAATCTCAGCCAAGATATCACATGATTTTATTCTGAACGACTTGGCAGCCATAGTTGAGAGTCAAAACACACATGGACCTCACGTTGTAGACCTCAATGCACCTTGCTTCATGTGACCTTTTGGCTACTCTTTGGGAAGACTTGCCTCTGAGAGTTCTCCAAAGCTTTTAAGGAAATGAGCATCCTCAACATTTAATTGTTCCTGAATGAATTGAAACCCACATTGCCTCCAACTTCATGCTTGAAAAATGGCTCGATAAATACCATGAATTTTTTTTTTAAATTTTCATGAACAGGTGGCACTGGAGGACCTTTGGATATCCTGTTGATGATTATGAGTATACCAGACAGTGCCTTGATTGACTGGGTTTCAAGAAAATGGTGTAGAACAGAGATGCCAGTAAGATGGAGTCTGCTGACTAGTGGGCTTATAGCCGTGGTGGGCAGGTGTGTGATGGAATATCTGTGGTGGGGCCATGTGGATCTGCCATTGGCTTCCAAATGGCTTGTGGCTGACATGGTGCAGCCAAC
This sequence comes from Callospermophilus lateralis, assembly GCF_048772815.1. Lineage (NCBI taxonomy): Eukaryota > Metazoa > Chordata > Mammalia > Rodentia > Sciuridae > Callospermophilus > Callospermophilus lateralis. The sequence continues at coordinate 926,136 of NW_027512722.1, read as the reverse complement.
AGACCCTTACAAGTAAAGGGACCTTGTTATATGGAGAGGTTTCAGGGGAATGTTCAGAATCAGGTTGCTATGGTCAAGGGGCAATCTATGAGGGATAGAACCTTGGTTGGTGCATTCTCCTACAGACCCTGACCCACCACATATGACAGAACTCCCTTCAGCACTGTTTTTCAGTTGAACTCCTTGTATTTCGTGAAGCAAATACTAAACACCCAGTGCAGCAGCAATAAACACCACAAAATGTGGAGGATGACCCAATGACTTCACAGTCCACAAGGGGAGACACTTAGCCCCCAGTGGCCCCAGTTTACCGACTAGGATTGAATTCAGCACTGCTACCGCATGTTCATTGGAAAATATTAAACCATGTCCTCCAGGTAACATAGATGCAGACCCAGTTGTAATGGTCTCACTACAAGGAAGGTAAAGCTCCTGACAACAACATATATTTCAAGTGCTCAAACTCAGAGGCAGTTTCTCAAGAAGTCTTTATGCCAGCACAGCTCCATGTTTGTGGAGTGTTTACCCTGTCCCTTACTTTTGGAAACTACTCTACCACCTCCCAGGTTGTAAACTTTTGAGCATATTCCATTCCAGATATTTATTCCCAGATTTTCTAACTCTTGACTTTTAATGATGTATTACTTGGGACGAGGGTAATGTCAAGGCATTGTTCTGGATGAGAGTGGGAAAATTTTTGTGTAGCATATATTTGCATACACATTTGGTCCATTTTCCAATTTTCCATTCAAAATACTGAATACCGGACACTGACACCTAATCTACTAGACTCTGACTACTAATCCTAATAAGATGGAGAAAAACAACCCAAACAGAATAGAATTACAAGCATTTCAGAGGAGGCATGGTGTATAGTTAGACTTGCATTTTGCATTATATAAGGTAGGAGTTATACATCTAGTCAATTTTGTGTTGAAATAGTTCCCCATGTGTTTTTCTTTCGATTATTTTATTTTATTTTATTTTATTTTATTTTATTAGTTGGTTGTTCAAAACATAACAAAGCTCTTGACATATTGTATTTTATACATTAGATTCAAGTGGGTTATGAACTCCCATTTTTACCCCAAATATGGATTGCAGAATCACAACGGTTACACATCCACATTTTACATAATGCCCTATTAGTAACTTGTATTCTGGTACCTTTCCTATCCTCTACTATCCCTGTTCCCCTCCACTCCCATCTTCTCTCTCTACCGAATCTACTGTAATTCATTTCTCTCTTTGTTTATTTTCCCATTCCCCTCACAACCTCTTATATGTAATTTTGTGTAACAATGAGGGTCTCCCTCCATTACCATGAAATTTACCTTTTCTCTACCTCCCCCCCCCAACTCACGTCTCTGTTTAATGTTAATCTTTTCTTCCTGCTCTTCCTCCCTGCTCTGTTCTTAGTTGCTCTCATTATATCAAATAAGACATTTGGTATTTGTTTTCTACGATTGGCTAGCTTCACTAAGCATTATCTGCTCTAGTGCCATCCATTTCCCTGCAAATTCCATGATTTTGTCATTTTTTAGTGCTGCATATTACTCCATGGTGTATAAATGCCACATTTTTTTAATCCATTCATCTATTGTAGGGCATCTGGGTTGGTTCCACAGTCTAGCAATTGTGAATTGTGCTGCTATGAACATCGATGTGGCAGTATCACTGTAATACGCTCTTTTAAGATTCAGGGAATAGTCCGAGAAGGGCAATAGCTTGGTCAAATGGTGGTTCCATTCCCAGCTTTCCCAGGATTCTCCATACTGCTTTCCAAATTGGCCGCACCAGTTTGCAGTCCCACCAGCAATGTACAAGAGTACCCTTTTCCCCACATCCTCAGCAGCACTTGTTGTTGTTTGACTTCCTAAAGGCTGTCAATCTTACTGGAGTGAGATGGTATCTTAGGGTGGTTTTGATTTGCATTTCTCTGACTGCTAGAGATGGTGAGCATTTTTTCATGTACTTATTGATTGATTGTATGTCCTCCTTTGAGAAGTGTCTTTTCAGGTCCTTGGCCCATTTGTTGATTGGGTTATTTTTTATCTTATTGTCTAATTGTTTGAGTTTTTTGTATACTCTGGATATTAGGGCTCTATCTGAAGTGTGATGAGTAAAAATTTGTTCCCATGATGTAGGCTTCCTATTTACCTCTCTTATTGTTTCTTTTGCTGAGAAAAAACTTTTTAATTTAAGTAAGTCCCATTTGTTGATTCTTGTTATTAACTCTTGTGCTATGGGTGTCCTATTAAGAAATTTGGAGCCCGACCCCACAATATGTAGACCAGAGCCAACTTTTTCTTCTAACACATGCAGAGTCTCTGATTTGATATCTAGCTCCATGATCCACTTTGAGTTAACTCTCTTGTGCATGGCGAGAGGAGGGGATTAAGTTCCATTTTGTTGCATATGGATTTTCAGTTTACTCAACACCATTTGTTGAAGATGCTATCCTTCCTCCATTGCATGCTTTTAGCTCCTTTATCAAATATAACATAGTTGTAGCTTTGTGGATTAGTCTCTTGTGTCCTGTATACCGTACCACTGGTCTACCCGCCTGTTTTGGTACCAGTACCATGCTGTTTTTGTTACTATTGCTCTGTAATATAGTTTGAAATCTGGTATCACTATACCGCCTGATTCACACTTCCTGCTTAGAATTGCTTTTGTATTTCTGGGTCTTATATTTTTCCATATGAATTTCATGATTGCTTTCTCTATTTCTACAAGAAATGCCATTGGGATTTTGATTGGCATTGCATTAAACCTATAGATAACTTTTGGTAATATCGCCATTTTGATGATGTTAGTTCTGCCTATCCATGAACAGGGTATATTTTTCCATCTTCTAATATCTTCTTCTACTTCTTTTTTTAGGGTTCTATTGATTTATTGTATAAATCTTTCACCTCTTTTGTTGGGTTGATTCCCATGTATTTAATTTTTTTGAGGATGTTTTGAATGAACTGCTTTTCCTCATTTCCGTTTCAGAAGATTTGTTGCTGATATACAGAAAGGGCTTCGATTTATGCGTGTTGATTTTAGATCCTGCTACTTTGCTGAATTCATTTATTAGTTCTAGTAGTTTTTTTTGTAGACCCTTTTGGGTCTTCTATGATTCTATAGAATCATGTCACCAGCACATAGTGATAATTTACGTTCTTCTTTTCCTATTTTTATGGCTTTGATTTCTTTCGTCTAAATTCTCTGGCCAGTGTTTTGAGAACTATATTGAATTGAAGTGTGGATAGAGGGCATCCTTGTCTTGTTCCAGATTTTAGAGTGAATGCCTTCAATTTTTCTCCATTCAGAATGATCCTAGCCTGAGGCTTAGCATAGATAGCTTTTACAATGTCGAGGTAAGTTCCTGTTATCCCTAGTTTTTCTAAAGTTTTGAACATAAAGGGATGCTGTACTTTGTCAACTGCTCTTTCTGCATCTATCAAGATGATCATATGGTTCTTATCTTTAAGTCAATTGATGTGGTGAATAATATTTATTGATTTCCATATATTAAAACATCCTTGCATCCCAGGGATGAATCCTACTTGATCGTGGTGCACAATTATTTTTTATGTGCCTTTCAATACGATTCTCCAGAATTTTACTGAGGATTCTTGCATCTAGCTTCATCAGAGATATTGGTCTGTACTTTTCTTTCTTTGAGGTGTCTTTGTCTTGTTTCAGAATAAGGGTGATGTTGGCCTCATAGAATGAATTTGGCAGAGCTCCCTCTTTATCTGTTTCTTGAAATAACTTGAAAAGTATTGGTATTAATTCTTCTTTAAAGGTTTTGTAAAATTCCGCTGTATACCCATCTGGTCCTGGGCTTTTCTTGGTTGGTAGTCTTTTGATTGCTTCCTCTAAATCATCCATTGATATTGGTATGTTTAAATTGTGTGTATCCTCCTGACTCAGTCTGGGCAAATCATGTAACTTAAGAAATTTACCGATGTCTTCATATTTTCTATTTTATTGGAATATAGGTTTTCAAAATAATTTCTAATTGTCTTCTGTATTTCTGTAGCATCTGTTGTGATATTGCCTTTTTCATCCTGTATGTTTGTAATTTGAGTTCTCTCTCTTCTTCTCTTCATTAGCATGGCTAAGAGTCTGTTGATCTTATTTATTTTTTCGAAGAACCAACTTTTATTTTTGTTAGTTTTTTCAATAGTTTCTTTTGTTTCAATTTCATTGGTTTCCACTCTGATTTTAATTATTTCTTGCCTTCTGCTACATTTGCTGTTGTTTTGCTCTTCCTTTTCTAGGGCTTTTAGATGAAGTGTGAGCTCATTTAATTGTTGGTTTTTGCTTTTTTTGATGAATGACCTCCAGGTGATGAATTTCCCTCTTAAAATTGCTTTCATTGTGTCCCATAGATTCCGGTATGTTGTGTCTGTATTTTCATTTATCTCTAAGAATTTTTTGATTCCCTCCTTTATGTCTTCTGTAACCCATGGATTATTCAGTAACATATTGTTTATTTTCCTAGTGATGTAGGATTTTTCCTTCCTTCTTTTATCATTGATTTACAGTTTCATTCCATTATGATCAGATAAAATGCATGGTATTATCTCCACCTCTTTATATTTACTGAGTGTTGCCCTATTGCATAATATATGCTCTATTTTTGAGAGGGATCCATGTGCTGCTGAAAAAAAAGTATATCCCCTTGATGATGGTTGATATATTCTATATATGTCAGTTAAGTCTAGGATATTGATTGTGATATTGAGTTCTATATTTTCTTTATTCAACTTTTGTTTGGAGGATCTGTCTAATGGTGAGAGAGGTGTGTTGAAGTCACCCATAATTATTAGGTTGTGGTCTATTTGATTCTTGAACTTGAGAAGAATTTGTTTTATGAACATTGCAACACCATTATTTGGTGCATAAATATTGATAATTGTTATGTCTTGTTGGTGAATGGTTTCTTTTAACAGTATATAATGTCCTTCTTATCCCTTTTGATTAACTTAGTCTTGACTTCGATTTTATTCTATATGAGGATGGCCACCCCTGCTTGCTTACGAGGACCGTGTGCATGGTATAAATTTTCCCAACTTTTCACCTTCAGCCTGTGTATGTCTTTTCCATTCAGATGTGTCTCCTGGAGGCAACATATTGTTGGATTTGTTTTATTAATCCAAGTTACCAGCCTATGTTGCTTTATTGGAGATTTTAAGCCATAAACGTTTAGAGCTACTATTGATGTATGGTTTGTACTTCCAGCCATGTTTAATTATTTATCTTTGTTTTTAATTTACTTTGTTTCTCCATGATTAGCTTTCCCCCTGCACTCTGTCATTACCCAGTCACTTCCCACTGATGGTTTTGGTTGTTTTTTTTCATTTCTTCCTCATGTAGTGTTTTTCTCAAGATGCTTTGCAATGCTGGTTTTCTGGCTGCAAATTCTTTTAGCTTTTGTTAATCATGAAAGATTTTTATTTCATTTTCGTACCTGAAGGTTAATTTTGCTGGATCCAGAATTCTTGGTTGGCATCCATTGTCTTTCAGTGTTTAAAATACATTGTTCCAAGATCTTCTCACTTTCATCAACTGTGATGAAACATCCTTTGTTAACCTTATTGATTTACCCCTGAATGTAGTCTGCCTCCTTTTTCTTGTAGCTTTTAATATTTTCTCTTTGTTCTGTATATTAGATATGTTTATAACAAATGTCTTGGTGTTGGTCTACTGTGATTTTTTGTGCTCAGTGTCCTCTATGAATCTACAATTTGTATATCCGTTTCTTTTTTTTTATTTCTGGAAAGTTTTCTGTAATTATTTCATTCAGTAGGTTACTCATTCCCGTGGTTTGAATCTCTGGACCTTCCTCTATCCAGATGACTCATAAATTTGGTTTTTATATGTTATCCCATATCTCTTGGATGATTTTCTCGTGATTTTTTACCAGCCTTTCTGAGTTGGCTAGACTCTTTTCAAGATGATATATTTTGTCTTCATTATGTGACATTCTGTCTTCTACTTGCTCCACTCTTTTAGTAATTCTCTCAATTGAGTTTTTAATTTGGTTTATCGTTTCCTTCATTTCTAGAATTATTGTATGATTTTTTTAATTATCTCTATCTCCGTATAAAGATGCTTAACTTCTTTTTTTTAATCTGTTCATGTAATTAATTTTCAATGTGTTCTTTCACTGTTTGGATTTGCTGTCTCATATCTTCTTTAAGGTTCCATTCCATCTTTCTAAGGTATTCCTTGAGTTCTTTATATGATCATTTTTCTGATGACTCAAGGTCCTCCTGAGTATTTAGGCTGTCCTTCATTGTTTGTACTCTTTTTCTTTCTTGCTTTCTTATGCTGCTCATGTTACTTCTTGTTCTGTTTGAGTGCTGAGTTACTGATTAGTCTTATAAATTTATTTCATGATTGGGAGGAAAGATATTAGAAGGGAAGGGAAGAAGTCAATAAGAGAATGAGAGTAGGCAGGTAGAATTCAAGGAAGGGGGAAAAAGAAAATTGAAAAGAAATGAAAAGACAAAAGAAAAAAACAGAAAATAAAGAATGAAAGAAAAATTAAAAAAAATAATAATGATAATAAAAAAATGAAAATTACAATTTAATAATAATAATAATAATAATTAATAATAAAATAAAGAAATTTAAAAACTTAAAAACATTAAAAAAGTTAAAGAAAAAAAACAACAACAAGAATGAAAATGAAAGAAAAAGAAAAAAAAAAAAAAAAAAAACCCAAATTTAAAAAGTAAATAAATAATGATAATAATAAATGCAGTCATAGAGTTTGATTAACTTCTCTTCCAATAGGTGGTGCTGTGCCCACTGGGCCGAGGTTCTCCTCTCAGTAGGTGGGAACCAATCACTATGCAGCTGCTCTTCCTTCCAGACTGGGCGGGTGTCCAATCCTGACACCCTAGGGCCTTCTCTTGTGTTTCCTCAAGCCATGCCCTGCTCACCTGCCACGCTCACCACAATACTGGCAACACGCCAGGTCTGCTGCTCCTGGGAGACCTGTTTTTATGAATACCTGGGCACACTCTCCCGGTTTGCTTCCCTCAGACCCTAAGTTTGTAGAGCTTGGGGCTGAGATCCCCAAGCGAATTTGTTTGCCCTCCGGGAGCCACGCCCCAGTAGCTGGTGCAAGAGACCTCAGTTGTCAGCACTGGTGGGAGCGGTAGCCTGGAGTTCTGTGCCACAAGTCCCGTGCCACTCCTGATTTTCTCGGTCTGGCTATCGCGCTCATGGTAGAGCTGAGAGGGACCCTTAAGGATTCCCTGCTGTGTGGAGAGAGATGGCTAGGGAATTACAAACCTGTCGCGCTGGTTTCAATGAAGTTATCTCCTCCATCCTTGACGTCAGTTCTATGCCATGGTGGTATCCCATGCAAATGGTGATCATTCGTTCCCTTTGCCGGGTGACCGATGCAACTGGTGGGTCCTGACTGTCTCTCCCATGCCCCGTTTCAATCCTTTGGCCACTGCCTATAAAGGCTAGGTTGGCTTCTACCTCTGTAAGTTCAGATGGGCAGACCAGTTATTTCAGCTGGATCGTTAGTGCTGAGTCACGAAACGCAGGCAAACCAGAGGTTGAATGCAACCGATCCGGGCTCGGTGTGTGTTCTGCGTGGCCCAGACTGTTCACCCCAGATTCATGTCAGTGCATCATTGCCTAGTGATCCTGAGCAAACAGTATTTAGACAGTTTATGACTCCCTATTCCAGCGCAGCTGAAGAGGTCAGAGACTTGATCTCTCCATACCCGCCGCCATTTTGGATATCTCTCCATGTGTTTTAAAGTTAACAAATATGTGAATTCCTGTCTCCCTTTCTCTGTAGCCTATTCAGCAGATGTGTTTTGATATGCACATATAAAATCCTAACTTGTATCACATGTACATTCTTGTGAGGTGGCTGACTTGGCAGACACAAATTGTGAGAAGAGATGACTATCCTAAACACTGCTGGAACTAAAAATTCAACCAATGGGTGAGCTTCCTAGTTGAACAACATTATACATAAATCCATGTTCAGTAAATTGAATATTTTTGGATCTGTGGATGATATATATATCTTGATCAATTACGATTGGCATATCTATTGCTACTTTTGAATGTCTGTGTGTGTGTTTTGTTATATATATATATATATATATATATATATATATATATATATATATATATATATACAATCTCCAGATTTTTAAAATATGAAATATATGTGTCTTATATACACTCCCTAAATTCATTCATGTTCACGTATGTGGATTTATAATCAACTTTTCACAATATTATTCTCAGAAATATTCATCCACCTGAAATACATATTTGTTTTCTAGTACTGAAAACTAACTTCAGTGAATGGTACATACATATCCTAATATTTCTAGAGTTACTGTCCCAGTTTAACATCAATGCAAGTAGATTCCTATGGTACATGATTTGTATTTTTACGTTCATTTTTATTCAAAACTGGTACATTACTATTTCTTAAGTTTATGCACATCATAGGATATATATTTTATCCACAAGTTCGCAAATTTATACGAATTTGTTTCACTTTCAAACACTTCCTGCTTCAGGACACATGTATTCTTCCATCTTTCTTGACTGGTCTCTTCCTGAGACCTCTTTCAAAACACATTATTTTCGATTTCCATAATCACTTTTGAAGCAAAACTCACATCCCCTTCATGATAAATTATAACTCTGATATTTCCAATGGATGTATAACTGGTTGGAATGAATGATTGTATACCAATATCAGATTTCTTATATATTTTCAGATATCAATTCAATCCATTATTTAGAGTAAAACCAGTTATATTATTTATTCACAGTATGGTCTATGCATGCTTTTTCTTTATATTCATAGACACAGTGTACACCTCTTTGTACCCCCAATACTAATTTATATGTCTTCAAAATATTGCTCCCAGAAATGGTGGAAGAAATACGCATGTCACCTGATCTACATATACATTTTATCACAGAAATATTCTGGACACAAAATGCAAAGATCACACTTATGATTGTACCAAAGCCTAAATGGAAAGAAAATATGGATTACTAAAATCATCCATGTCCAAGTTGCCTAATGCTCTCAAATGTCAATCCTATTGGTGACTACATATTTGTTTCCTCTTAAGATTATATATTCAAACTCAACCCGATTGAAAATGTTTAATCCTATCCCTCACTTTATACATTGCCTGATTTCATAATGTCTCTATTGCCATCTGCTTTCTTACATATTTTCCACAGTTCACCAGTGTGACTGAACCTTCACATGTGCTGACATTTGCTTTCACACTCTAATTGATAACTTATTGCTGAAGAACTTTTTTTCCAAATCCTATACTCACTCTTCTTCCTAAACCTACTGACTATCTTCCTAATCCTACTGACTATCCCTTTTTGACTGGATATTCTCTTCTACATTCAATCATCCAACGTACAAGGTCTTATGCCATTGTATATCGATTTATCTGAGACATCTGTGAGAACGTAATTCAATGGTAAGTATCCCAATCAAGGGCCCAATGATTTTCTGAGCTTCAAATCTCACTTAGATTTATTTTTTCATACATGTATTTCACCTCTATATTCTTATAAATATCGCATGTTCCCAATACCATTAATCATCCAGCAGAATGATTCCTAAGCCAAATGGAAAATGTTATTCACCCTAACCATACACTGTTCCCTCAATCTCATTTTACAGAAGAGCAGGGACAGTGCTGGTCTTACAATACAGAAATGTAGTGGATCTTCCATCTGCTGAGAACCTCAAAGCTCCATGCAGAAATGATCCCTGGAGAAGATGTAGGCAGCTATGAAAGACCTGAGAGAGCAAAAATCATCTTCCATGGCAAACAACCTGGTCAGGATGAAGGGTTGCATCAGAATCAGCCAATCTCTCCTTAATGTAGAGAAGATGGACAAAACCATGCCTGTGTGGAGAGCTGTTACCATTTGCCTACAGGTGATATACCATTCTACCATGTGAAAGTGTGACAGGAAGTAGGGGCAGCCTCCATCTCATGGTACCGTTGGAAGCAATTGTTATGATAAAGTGGTTGCTAAGGCAGTGATCTCATTCAGTTCCTGAAGAAAGTGATCTCATCTCACTTCCTTGGTGATGGAACTCTCTGAACTTGGGATACAGAAAGCCAGGCACCCAGAGCCAGTCCCAGTCCTAGTCCCAGTGGTCTCACTTTTTTGGATTAACCAAGGACAGAGTCAGTCTTTCTTGGTACCTACTGATGTGAGGATGGCCAAATGCCAGGAAAGCTCGGAAGAGGGGCTCTTCCTGAGAAAGCAGGTAGTGGCTCAATCCTGGCTCCTGACAACTTCACAGAGTTGGCCAAGAAGACCAGATCTGAGACAGGACAGGCCATTTTGGGGGATCATAGTATGACCCATCAGTCAGAGCACACACCGGACAGTCACAGACCTATTTGAGGGAAGGAGGTGCCATTGTGGGTGTGGGTGTGGCTTTGTGGTTTTGTCTCATGTTCTGAGAATAGGTAGGAAAGGCGGTTTGTTTGATTTGGAGTGAACAGTTTCTAGTAAGTCGTTTGACAGCGCAAGTGTTTCTATGTCTGTGTATCCCACTGTGTTTGTACTTGTACACATTAGAAAAGAGAATGCATTAATGGATGTGTCCTGTCTCGTAGAAAGCTTCCCAGCATTCATCCAGCCCAATTTATGAATTGACTATGGCTTGCCTTATTGATGGGCAATACCTGCTAACATCCTAAGTTGCTGTTTTCTTCCTGAATTATGGCCACTTTCCAGAATAGGCTCATGGTTTTGTGTCCAAGATATGTACTACCTCCAAGCTCGGTGACATGGCCATGTACTGGATAGCTGAAGGGAATGGCGAGCATCTCAGAAAACTCAGATATCAGTGTGACCAGTAAAGTCTCAGTGGAGAATCCCTGCTTTGGGCCATTTGCTTACCTATTGTTCTGTTGCCCTGAGAGTCAGGAAGGTTTTTGTCTCAGGCCACAGCTTTTTGAATCCTGAAGAAAAGATTTTTCAAATGGAAATTAATAGGATTCACCTTTGGCTCTTTTCTTAATTGATTTGGAAAGAGGTGTGTCTGAATCAGCCTCTTGGCCCAGTGTGATTCTTTGACTTAGATACTCAGCACCTGATGGATCTAAAGAAAGATCCCATGTGTGCATCCAAATATAAAATGGCAAAAAAGAGCAGTCATTGTGGATGAAGTCTTTTGCCTTCCTCTGTAAGGTTTCTGAATTCCATCAAGTGAGAATAGGGATCATTTGGGTCAAATGATTTCTTCAAATTAATTCAGAAGCTTTCCAATAGGTGCTTGGGTTTTCTCATCTCTCCAATTTACATAAAGAATGTGTACCCGACACTCGGTAGGCCTCAAATTGGTGAAGCAGAGCAATATTAAGGTCAGGCCTATTTGATCACTTCTGGTACACAGGAAGGATGTACAGGCCACCGGGAATTTAGGCAAATGAGGGCAACGGAGCTTATTTTGGACACTGTCTTGGGCTATGCTAATGCTCTCAAATGTCAATCCTATTGTTGACTTCATCTTTGTTTCTTCCTAAGCTCATACATTCAACCTCAACCCTGTAGAAAATATCTAATCCCATAACTCACTTTATTCTTTTCCTGATTTCCTAATGTCTCTATTGATATCTGCTTTTCTACATATTTTCCCCTGTTCATCATTGTGACTGACTCTTCACTTGTGTTGATATTTACATTGACTCTCTAACCAAAACCCTATTGGCAAAGAACTTTTGTTCCAAATCCTATACTCACTTTTCTTCCTAAACCTACCAACTATCTTCCTAATCCTACTGACTATAACTTTTTGAATAGATGTTCTCTTCTACATTCAATCATCCAAGTAAAGTTTGGGCGAGTGCCGGAGAAAGAGACCACCAAGAGACTATCTCATGCAACAGCAAAGGTTTTATTGGGGGTCCAGCATGCTGGGGCTCAGAGCTCACTTGAATAGAGCAGAGAGACCTGAAAACAGCTTAAGCAGAGCTTATATACTTTCCTTGCAGAGGGCAGGGATGGAAGTTCATTGATGGGTCAGGGAGAGTGGATGGTTTGTATTCAACTGGGTGAGGGAGTACATTCTGCAGTTTGGTAATTGGGGACAGCATATTCTGGGAACAAGATTAGCAAACAGTTCTCAAGATTTCAACAGTGTTTTGTTATGCATACAGAAAAACAGGAAGTGACAAGTACAAATTTTATTAACCTTTCATTCCCCACTTCTTCTTCTGGCTACTTTTAATCATAAACGTGATCATTGTGGGGTGTCACATTCTATGTCTGCTAGTGGGGTATTACCATAAGTTTAATTTGTCCAATTTGAGCTTGGAGAAAAGAAATTACACGGTTGAGAAAACAGGGTTTTATAGTTAGCAATAATATGAGGATTATTATTGGACTGGCTAGGGTTGATAAAAACGTAGTTAACCAGGGGGACTGTGTAAAAAAAGACTCAAACTACCATTCTTGGGCCTCTCTCTCTCTCGTTGTCGCTCTTCAAAGGCATCTTTTTAATTTACTCATAGATTTTTTTTACAACTCCAGTATTGTAGACATAAAAACAACATTCTTCCCTCAATGAAGCACAAAGGCCCCCTTCTCTCATGAAAAGGAAGTCCAACCCTCGACTGTTCTGTAAAACAACTTCAGAGAGAGAGGTTAAAGATTCGTTCAAAGCTGTGATGGAGGTTTCTAATATCTTTAATTTTTGATCTATTGCTGCTTTGGGTCATTTGTTGTGTCCCATGGGCCAGAGCAATGGCTCCCATGCCCTACCCTGCAGTAACTACTATTCGTAATAGAATGGCTAAGGTGAGGGACATATGTTTTCAGCGGAACCGTGTTCTATGCCCCCCTCTTTGATCTTCAAATGAACCTGCATCATGATAGAGCACTCTGGGAAACATCTGCACCATTACACAATTAATCACATCTGTTGACCATTTCATGAAAACATAAACAGTGTTTAAGTATATAGAATTATACTGTTGTAGGGACTGACAAGGCAAGGCACCTAAGATAGCTCCAAAGACAGGAAAACAGTCTTTTTGGTTGCAACCAGATTCAGGGGGCATTGCTTCTGTTGTAATCAATTAATCCCCTGAAACCCAAGTTTAGGTAGTTTCAGAATTTTGTACACAACACGTAGGGAAAGGGGCTCAGAAGTTCACAGTCTGCAGAAGTTCACAAAAAGCAGTTTTCGTTTCTGTTTTTTCCTCAGTTTGGGGCAAGTTAACTTTTCAAGGACACCTATGTGGGGGAGAGCTTTTTCTTCCCTTTCTTTTTTTTCAACCTGCCAGCTGTTTCCATGCAGCCCAGTTTGTAACTTCTTTATCTTAGAAATGTAGCCATCTCTGTGAAGCCCCAGCTCAAGGCCAGAGGCCTTTTTTTCACATATTTTGTGAAAAACTATTAAGGGTGTGTCTAGATTAGGAGTGCTGGTTTTTTTAGCCAGTTTCCAAGGAGACCAGGGCAACACGAAAATAGGAAGTTTATCTACAGTGATCTCTTTTATAGGGACTCTTTTGCTGAAAGTCATAAATCAGCCATGGTGAAGACTTCTGGAGAAGGTTAATTAAGACTTTTCTGTGGACCTGGTACAGAGGGGGACGACTTGGAAGGCAGGGATGAGAGCAACTTCCGTGGATCTGAGAATAAGGAAGGAGAGATGTAAAAGAATATTGGGAGAGGGCTTTGGGATCTTAATAGCAAGAAAAATTTGAGCAGTAGAACAGATAGAACAGAGGGGGAAACGGGAGTGAGTATCCCAAAAAGCCTGTGAGGGACTTTAAATTTTTAGTAACCTGTTTTCAGTGATGACAAAGCAACATTAAAGGCCATTTTCATTACATTTTGGATAAGGGTCTGAGGGTTCTCCTCAGTGGGTTTGAGCTTTGCATTAGCTGGTAAGAGGACCTGGAGGGACCCAGTGCGGGCACTGACAGGAGAAGAGAGTAGTGAGTGAGTGGAGTGGTACCTCAGTACCTGCTACCTCAGCAAGGGGGCAATGGTCTGAGAACTGGCGGAGATTTGGGTTTTTGATCTAGATATTGGAGGGCAGAAATCAAGTTGCTGAGGTGGGAGTGACAGCAGAGAGTCTGGAGCAGAAGGCTGAGGGTAAGCATCTATTGGAGAACCATAGTTCAGGATGTGAGCAAAGGAGGGAGAAGGCCTCCACATAGGGGAATCTCCTTTTGCCCTTTTGAGCACTTTCAGAAGTTTAAAAGGTCACGCAGAATTTGAGGATATAGAGACCCCTCTTGGGGCCATCGGTTTTGGTTATCTAATTGGTAATATGGCCAATGCTGTTTACAGAATTTGATGAGGAGTTTGGGTTCCATCTGGCAGTCCCTGTATGCTCACAGCCCCATGACTTACAGAAGAAGTCTGCTCTCCCCCCCGCACAGCCGTGACTGTTTGTGGCTTTGATACTCCGCCGGGCAAACATAGTAATCTAGGCTAGCCAACCTGCATCTGGCTCATGTGTCCCTACATCCATAATGTTTGTTTCCATTTTCTATGGTACCGAAGGGATTTAATGGAATTTTAGTGGGATCCTCTTCATCAGGGATATCTCAATAGGAAAGACCTATAGCCAGCTGACAAATGTCTGGGTGGAGAGATGGCCACCAGGTCCATAAGGGGGCTGTATGTGAGATAGACCATACTTCTTTTCCAGTAGGATTTGTGATCAGCCATCGCTGCTTAAGGGGCTGATGAGGGTTAAGACTACTGGTCGTCAAGGGGAGAATAAATGTCTTCCAGGATCTTCTTGACAACCATTTGCTCTGTTTCTTTTTTTTTCTTTTTTCTTTCTTTTTTTTGTGGGGAAGGCTTCAATCCGTCCTGAAAATGTATCTTCAAAGACTAGAAGATATTTAAGTCCATACCTTGCTGGCTTAATTTCAGTAAAATCCACTTCCCAGAATTTTCCTGGTATGGTTCCTCGTAGGTGCTTTCCTGCAGGAAGCTTGGAAGGGTAAGTATTAACCAATTGATGGACCTGACAGGCTTTTGTTACCCATTCAGTTATTTTCTTTCACTGTGAGTCGGTTAGTGGAAAACTCTGTTCTTGATCTTTCAGGAATGAATGTAGTTTCTTTGAACAAAGATGAGTGAGTTGATGAACATTTGCTACTGACATAGTTACAGCCATGATTATAGGAGTATTTACTGAAGGATTTAGAAATTCCACTTGGGGGCCTTCAGGGTTAAAAGCTATTTTGGCCCAGAGCTTGGTGAGCAGATCTCTGCCCATCAATGGGGCCGGGCATTCTGGGATTACTAGGAAGGAGTGATGGATTTATCCTTTCCCCTGGTCCATGGTCCCCTTAGTTGTCAAAGTCTGATATTTACTGCATTTAGACCCTGGAATTAGAGACCTTTTATTTGATAGAGGGCCCAATGGGGCCTTAAGGGCTGAGAATATTGCCCCTGTATCTACTTCAAAGTTTACTGGGGTCCCCTCCATTTCAAAAGTTACCCTGAGGTCGGGGAGAGGATCTGAGCCCCGAATTTCTTAGTCATCCTCCAGAGTCAGAATGTCTGGCTGGCGTGGCTGTCTCTTTCTAGGGCACTGTTTGGCCCAGTGTCCTTTTTCTTTAGAGTAGGCACATTGATCTGAGGCCAGGGGTGGCCTCTAATGTGGGCCCAGGTATCCCTTTCTGTCTCTCTGTTTCTTAATTTCTGGCCTGTTTGTTGTTGTGACCAGGACCTTAGTCAATGCCTTAGTCTGTCTTTTGCTTCTCTCATCCCCCCTTTGCTCCCTTCTCTTCCTCAGTTTCACTCTTATAGTACACCTTGTTGGCTTCTCTAACTAAATCTCTCAAAATCATATCTTGTAATCCATCTAAGCATTGTAACTTTCTTTTAATATCTAGGGCAGCTTGCCCAATAAAGGCCATTGTGACACATGCCTTTTGATCCTCCGCCTGAGGATCGAAAGTAGTATATCTCCTTTATGCCTCCATAGTTCTCTCTAGGATCATAGAGGTAGATTCACCAGGCCCTTGAATAATCTCTCTTACCTTGGCCAAATTAGTTGGTCGCCTAGCGGCCACTAAGATACCCACTATTAGAGCCCGGTGATAAGTGGACAGATGCTCCCTACCTTCAAATGTGTAGGGGTCCCACTTGGGTCGTTTCAAGAGAAAGCCGGCTTTGATTATGTTGGGAAGTTGTGTTGGTCACCCATCTAGTCCGAGGATATTGTTTTCTAGCATCCAGGAGGATTCTCTTTTGTTCCTCTGTCATGAAGAGAGTCCCTATGAGTTGTTGGCAGTCATCCCAAGTAGGCTGGTGTGAAAACATCAATGACTCAACCAGACCTGAGAGCCAGGTTGGGTCCTCGGTAAAAGGAGGATTGTTATTTTTCCATTTATATAGGTCTGAAGAGGAGAAGGCCAATACTGGTAGGCTTGCATTTTTCCTCCATGGCCGTTCTCAATCATTGGCCCATAGGAATGGAGGGGGAGCAACACGGGAGTTTCAGGGTTTTAAATCATTTGACGCTGTCGAGTTCCTTTAGCCAGGCCAGCTTCCTCCAGGGGAGGAAGGGCTGTGTGTGCTGCAGGGGAGTTATCTGGAGTGCGCTGGGCTGGCTTATCTTTCTCCAATGGCGGAGAGGCTGAGTCAGCAGCAGGGGAATCACTTAGAGGGTGTTAGGGGTTGTGGGATGAGGGTAGAAGATAAGGAGGGGGATGAGAGTCCAGTAGAGTCAAATCTTGTGACTCAGGGAGAACAGAGGGTGGAGGAGGAGGATGAGCAGAGGGTTTGAGAGATCGTGGGGAAAAGAGTAGGAGCAGGGACATGGCAAGGAAAGGCTTCACCCATGGAGGAGGAGATTTGCAGAGGTCCTGCCAAGTTAAGATATATGGCTGTTGATCGGGATGGCTATGTGGCCCTGGCTGTAAGACAATATCTCTGACTTATTAAATTAGTGCGAAGTAGAAAGATCCTTCTAGGGGCCATCCGAATGCAAAGGTGGGCCATTCTGAGGCACAGAGAGTCTGCCAGGTCCAGCGTTTTACTGAAAAAGAAAGATTCTGAGCCCTTAAGCGGACTTTGGTCCAGTGATCAAGGTCAGAGACAGAGGCATTGAAGTGACCTGTCCCATAATGAAAGATACACAAACAGTAAAAGCAACTCTCACGACACAGACAAGACAAGATAATAAAGACAGGCAATGAACGTCCAACACTGAGACCAAGACTGAGCAGCCGGCAAAACCCGATGGGCTGGCAATACCGAATCTGAAACAAAACATCACTGAGTCGAGGAGACTATTGTTCCTTGATTCCCGAGTCCTCTGTGGCGTCCCCCAGAGCCTGTGGCTCTGTGACACATCTGCCAGCCACCGTCAAAGAGAGCTCATGCAACTTCATCAACAGCCATTTTGCCAAGCCCTAACCTGAAACCTGAAACCAGAAAGAGGCGCCTTACTTTCCCTGAGAGTAGCCCATTGAGGTCTCTCTTCCGCCCCTGCCGGATCTCGAAGGAACCTCCATATATAAAGGTCGGGAGAGGGTTGGGGGAAGACACCACCAAGAGACTCTCTCATGCAAAAGCAAAGGGTTTATTGGGGGTCCAGCATGCTGGGGCTCAGAGCTAATTTGAATAGAGCAGAGCTCATATACTTTCCTTGAAGTGGGCAGGGAGGGAAGGTTATTGATGAGTCTGGGCGAGTGAGCAGTTTGCGTGCAACTGGGTGAGGGAGTACATTCTGCAGTTTGGCAGTTGGGGACAGCACATTCTGGGTAAAAGATTAGAAAACAGTTCTCAAGATTTCAACAGTGTTTTATTAAGCATACAGAAAAACAGGAAGTGACAAGTACCTATTTTATTAACATTTCACAACCAACTATACTTTGCCAGATTTCCTAAAGTCTCTATTGATATCTGCATTCCTACATATTTTCCCCAGTTCTGCATTGTGACTGATTCTTCACATGTTCTGACATTTACATTCACTGTATACCCGAAACCCTATAGCTAAAGAACTTTTGGTCCAAATCCTATACTCACTCTCCTATATAAACCTACCGACTATCTTCCTAATACTACCGATTACTCCTTTTTGACTGGAAGTTCTCTTTTACAATCAATCATCCAAGTTACAAGGTCCTATGCAATTATATATCAATTTATCTGAGACATCTTTGCAGAACATAATTCAAAGCAAAGTATCCCATCTGTGCAGAAAATAAATCAAAGCTTAATACCGAAATCAAGGGCTCAATGCTTTTCGGGACTTCAAATCTTACCTAGATTTCTGTTTTCATACTCATATATTTCACCTATATATTCTTGTAAATATTGCAGGTTTCCAATACCATTATTCATCCAGCAGAATGATTTCTATTCCAAATCGAACCTGTTATTAACCCTAACCATACACTGTTCCCTCAATCTAACATAAGAGAAGAGCAAGGACAGAGTTGGTCTTAAAATACAGGAATGAAGGAAATCTTCCAACTGCTGAGAAACTAAAAGGTCCATGCACAAATGATCTCTAGAGAAGATGTAGGTAGCTATGAAGGAACTGAGAGAGCAAAAGTCATCTTCCTTTGCAAACAACATGGTCAGCATGAAGTGATGTGTCTGAATCAGCCTCTCTCTTCTTTATGTAGAGAAGAAGGACCAAACCAGGCCTGTGTGGAGAGCTGTTCCCAGTTACCAATGGTTGATATACCATCCTAACTTGTGAAAGTGTCACATAAAGTAGGGGAAGCCTCCATTTCATGGGACCTTTGGAAGTAAATGTTAAGACAATGTGGTTGCCAAGGCAGTGACCTCATTCAGTTCCTGAAGGAAGTGACCTCACCTCACATCCTTGGTGATGGAACTCTCTGAACTTGGGATCTAGGAAGCCAGGCACACAAATCTAGTCCCAGTCCCAGTCCCAGTGGTCTCACTTCTTTTGATTTACCAAGGACAGAGTCAGTCTTTCTTGCTACCTACTGATGTGAGGATAGCCAAATGACAGGAAAGATCTTAAGAGTGGCCTTTCCTGAGAAAGCAGTAAGTGGCTCACCGCTGTCTCCTGACAACTTCACAGAGTTGGCCAAGGAAACCAGATCTGAGACAAGACAGGCCATTTGATGGGAACATAGTATGGCCCAGCAGTCAGAGGACACACACGATAGTCAGAGACCTACTTTGAGGAAAGAGGTGCCTTTGTGGGTGTGGGTGTGTGTTTGTGATTTTGTCTAATGTTCTGAGAATAGGTACGAAAGGCAGTTTGTTTCGTTTGGAGTGGACGGTTTCTAATAAGGGTTTTGACAAGGCGAAGGTTTCTATGTCTGTGTATCCCACTGTGTCCATGGTTGTAGACATTAGAAAAAAGAATGCAGCAATTGATGTGTCCAGTCTAGTAGAAAGCTTACCAGCATTCTTCCTGCCCAATTTATGAATGGAATGCGGCTTGCCGTATGGATGGGTAACACCTGCTATCTTCCTAAGTTCCTGATTTCTTCCTGAATTCAGGCCACTCTCCAGAATTGGCTCATGGTTTTGTGTCCAAGATATGTACCACCTCCAAGCTCTGTGACATGGCCATGTACAGGATAGCTGAAGGGAATGGCGAGCATCTCAGAAAACTCAGATATCAGTGTGACCAGGAAAGTCTCAGTGGAGAAACCCTGCTTTTGGCCTATTGCTAACCTATTGTTCTGTTGCCCTGAATGTCAGGAAGGTCTTTGCCTCATGCCACCCCTTTGTGAAGACTGAAGAAAAAGTTTTCAAATGGAAATGAATGGGCATCTCCTGTGGCTCTTTGCTTAATTGCTTTGGAAAGGGATGTGTCTGAATCAGCCTCTTGGCTCTATGTGAGGTTGTGGCTCAGATTATCAGCACCTGATGGATGTAAAGAGAGATCCCATATGTGCATCCAAAACCAAATTGGTCAAAAGAGCAGTCATTGTGGATGAAGTCGCTCGCCTTTATCTTTAAAGTTCTTGAACTCGATCAAGTGAGAATAGGGATCCTTTGGGTCAAATGAGTTCTTCAAAGACCTGCAGAGGTGCTTGTGTTTTCTCATGACGGCAAATCACATAAAACTATATACCTGATACTCAGTTTTCCACAAATTGGAGAAGCATAGAAGTATTAACGTCTAGCATATTTGATCAATCCTGGTTCACATGAAGGGTGTCCAGACCACCCTGATGTTACACCAATGAGGGCAAGGGAGTTATTTTGGCCACTCTCCTGGACTCCGTCACTCATGGAAACCTACAGCCAGAGGTTATGATTAGTGTCTATATGGAAGAAGATGAGGGCCATATGGGAGTGTTTTGGTTTTAATTTTGGTCATTTGTGTCCGGTTGGAAGACATGACTGAGAAAACCTGGGCTTGAACTCTGGTGTGATTCCCCTTATAGACTGAGTTCTGGAACTGACTTCAGAGAAGTATTGCCATGAATTTTGTTGGGATTTTAGGAGGCCACCTATGAGAATCACCCTTGGAAACAGAGATCTAGGCCCAGGGTGGCTTTCCAAAGAGCCCGGGAAATCTCAGCCAGGATATCACATGATTTTATTCTGAAAGACTTGGCATCCATAGTTGAGAGTCACAACACCCATGGACGTCACATTGTAGACCTCAATGGGCCTGGCTTCATGTGGCCTTTTGGCCACTCTTTGGGAAGCCTTGCCTGTGAGAGTTCTCCAGAGCATTCATTGAAATGAGCTTCCTCACCATTTAATGGTTCCTGAATGAATTGAAACCCACAGTGCCTCCAACGTCATCTTTGAAAAATGCCTTGATAAACACCATGAAATTTTTGAAATTTCCATGACCAGGTGGCACTGGAGAACCTTTGGATGTTGCTGATCATGAGTGTACCAGACAGTGCCTTGATTGACTGGGCTTCATGAAAATGGTGTAGAACAGAGATGCCAGTAAGTTGGAACCTGCTGAGTAATGTGCCTAGAGCAGTGGTGGGAAGGTGTGTGATAAAAAATTTGTTTTTGGGCCATGTGGATCTGCCATTGGCTTCCAAATGGCTTGTGACTGACATGGTGCAGCCAGCAGACCCTTACATGAAAAGGCATCTTGTTATATGGAGATGTTTCCGGGCAATGTTCAGAATCAGGTTGCTATGGACATGGGGCCAAGCTATGTGCGTTAGAAGCCTGGTTGGTGCATTCTCCTGCAGACGCTGACTCATCACACATGACAGATTTGCCTCCAGAACTGTGTCCCAGTTGAACTCCTTTAATTTCATGAAGCAATTGCCAAAGTCCCAGTGCAGCAGCAAGAAACACCACGAAAATAGAAGATGACCAAATGGCTTCACAGTCCACATGAAAAGACACTTATCCCCCAATGGTCACCGTTTACTTACAAAGAGAGAATTCAGCACTGCTGCCTCATGTTTCTTTGGAAAATAAGAAACCATTTCCTCCAGGTCACATAGATGCAGACACAGATTTGATGGTCTCACTAGAAAGCAGCTAAAGCTCCTGACAACAACATATATTTCAAGTGCCCAACCTCAGAGGCAGTTTCTCAAGAAGTATTTAGGCCAGCAGAGCTCCATGTTTATGGAGTTTTTACCCTGTCCCATACTTTTGGAAACTCCTCTACCACTGCCAAGGTTGTAAACCCCTGAGCATATTCCATTCCATATATATATTCACAGATTTTCTAACTCTTCTCCTCTAATTGTGTCTTACTTTGGGCGAAGGTAATGTCAAGGAATTGTTCTGGATGAGAGTGGGAAGATTTTGTTTAGCACATATTTGTATACACATTGGATTCCTTTTTCTATTTTACATTTGAAATACTGAATCCCTGACACTAACACATACCCTAATAGATTCTGAGTACTAATCATAATATGATGGAGAAAAATAACTGAAACAGAATAGAAATACAAGCAGTTCAGAGGAGGCATGTTGTATTTTTGGACTTGCGTTTTGCATTATATAGGGTAGGAGTTATAAATCTAGTCCATTTTTAATTGAAATAGTTCTCCATGTTCTTTTAATGTTAACAAATATGTGAATTCCTGTCTCCATTTCTCTGTAGTCTATTCAGCACATGTATTTTTATATGCACATATAGAATCCTACCTGGTATCACACGCAAATTTTCATGAGTTACATGATTTGGCAGATACAAACTGTGAGAAGAGATCACTCCTCCTAAACGATGTAGGAACTGAAAATTCAACCTATGGGGGAGCTTCCTAGTTAAAAAAAGTTATACATAAATCCATATCGACTAAAATGAATATTTTTGGATCTGTGGATGATATATATTTCACTGTGTAATTAGATTGGCATATATATATATATATATATATATATATATATATATATATATATATATATATATATATACTCTCCAGATATTTCATAATATTTAACATATGTGTCTTATTATACACTCCCTAAATTTATTCTTGTTCATATATGTGGATTTATAATCAAATTTTCACAAGATTATTCTCAGAAATATTCATTCACCTGAAATACATATTTGTTTCCTAGTATTGAAAACTAACTTCAGTGAATAGTGCATATAAATCCTAATATTTCTACAGTAACTAACCCAGTTTAATATCAATGCAAGTAGATTCCTATGGGACATGACATTTATTTTGAAGTTCATTTTTATTCAACACTGGTACATTTCTATTTCTTGAGTTTATGCACATTATAGCATATATATTTCATCCACACGTTCACAAATTTATAGGCATTTATTTCACTTTCAATCACTTTCTGCTTCAGAAACATGTATTCCTCCATGTGTCTGACTGGTCTTTTCATGAGACTTCTTTCCAAACACATTATTTTCGATTTCCATAATCACTTTTGAAGCAAAACTCACACACTCTTCATGATAAACTATAACACTAAGATTACAATTAGACGTATAACTAGTTGTTATGAATGATTCTATATCAATATATGATTTCTTATATATTTTCAGATATCAATTCAATCCATTATTTAAAGTGGAACCAGTTATATTATTTATTAACTGTATGATCTATTCATGCATTTTCTCTATATTTATAGACACAGGGTACACCTCGTTGTACCCCCAATACTAATTTATACATATTTTAAATATTGCTGCCAGAAATGGTCGAAGAAATACTCATGTCATCTGATCTACATATACATTTTATCACAGTAATATTCTGGACCAAAAAAGCAAAGGTCACTCTTAAGATTGTACCGAAGCCTAAATGAAAAGTGAGCATGGATTACTAAAACCTTCCATGTCCAGGTTTCCTAATGCTCTGAAATGTCAATCGTATTGGTGACTACATATTTGTTTCTTCCTAAGATTATATATTCAACCTCAAGCCTGTTGAGAATGTCTAATCCTATCACTCACTTTATACTTTGCCTGATTTAGTAATGTCTCTATTTATGTCTGTATTCCTACATATTTTCCCCTGTTCATCATTGTGACTGACTCTTCACATATGATGACTTTTACATTCACTGTCTACCCGAAACCCTATTGCTTAAGATCTTTTGCTCTAAATCCTATACTCACTCTTCTTTATAAACCTACCGACTATCTTCCTAATCCTACCGACTATCTCTTTTTGAGTAGATGTTCTCTTCGACATTCAATCATCCAAGGTACAAGCTCCTATGCCATTGTATATAGATTTATCTGAGACATTTTTGCAGAACATCATTCAAAGCTATGTGTACCAATTAAGGGCCCAATGCCCTTCTGGGCTACATATCTTCCCTAGATTTCTATTTTTATACTTATATTTCACCTATATATTCTTGTAAATATCATAGTTTCCCAATACCATTATTTGTCATGCAGAAATATTCCTAACCCAAATTGAACATGTTATTAACCCAAACCATACACTGTTCTCTCAATCAAACTTTACATAAGAGCTGGGACAGGGTTAGTTTTACAATACAGGAATGTAGGGCATCTTCCACCTGTTGAGAACATCAAAAGTCCATGCAGAAATGATCTTTTGAGAAGATGTAGGCAGCTATGAAAGACTGAGAGAGAAAAGTCATCTTCTATGGCAAACAACCTCGTCAGCATGAAGGGATGTGTATGAATCAGCCTCTCTCTTCTTAATGTAGAGAAGATGGACCAAACCAGTCCTAGGTGGAGAGCGGTTCCCGAGTGCCCATGGTTTATATACCATTCTAACTTATGAAAATGTCACAGGAAGTAGGGGCAGCCTCCATCTCATGGGACCCTTGAAAGCAACTGTTCGTACAAAGTGGTTGTCAAGGCAGTGACCTCATTCAGTTCCTGAAGAAGTGATCTACCTCACTTTCTTGGTGATGGAACTCTCTGAACTTCGGATCCAGGAAGCCAGGCACCTGGAGCCAGTCCAGTCCAATACCCATTGGCTCATTTTTTTGGATTTACCAAGGAGAGTGTCAGTCTTTCTTGGTACCTACAGATGTGAGGATGGCCAAATACCAGGAGAGGTCTGAATAGGGTCCTTTCCTGAGAAAGCAGGTGGTGGTTCACTGCTGGCTCCTGACAACTTCACAGAGTTGGCCAAGGAGACCAGATCTGAGATAGGACAGGCCATTTGGGGGGAACATAGTTTGGCCCACCACTCAAAGGACACTCCGGATAGTCACAGAGTTACATGGGGGAAGGATGTGCCTTTGTGGGTGTGATTCAGGTTTTGTCTCATGATCTGAGAATAGGTAGGAAAGGAGGTTTGTTTGATTTGGAGTGGACTTCTTCTAGTAAGTAGTTTGACAAGGCGAGTGTTTCTATGTCTGTGTATCCACTGTGTCCGTGGTTGTAGATATTAGAAAAGAGAATGCAACAATTGATGTGTCCTGTATAGTAGAAAGATTCCCAGCATTCATCTTGCCCAACTTATGAATGAACTGAGGCTTGCCTTATCCATGGGTAACACCTGCTATCTTCCTAAGTTTCTGTTTCCTTCCGGAATTCTAGCCACTCTCCAGAATAGGCTCATGGTTTTGTGTCCAAGATATGTACCACCTCCAAGATCTGTGACATGGCCATGTACTGGATAGCTGAAGTGAATGGCGAGCATCTCAGAAAACTCAGATATCAGTGTGACCAAGAAAGTCTCAGTGGAGAAACCCTGCTTTGGGCCTTTTGCTTATCAATTGTTCTGTTGCCCTGAATGTCAGGAAGGTCTTTGCCTAAGGCCACCCCATTGTGAAGCCTGAAGAAAACAGTTTTCAAATGCAAATGAATGGGCATCACCTGTTGCTCTTTGCTTAATTGCTTTGGAAAGGAATGTGTCTGAATAAACCTCGTGGCCCTGTGTGAGGTTGTGGCTTAGATTCTCAGCACCTGATTTATGTAAAGAGATATGCCATGATTGCACCCAAAACCACAATGGCCAAAAGAGCAGTTGTTGTGAATGAAGTTTCTCACATTCATTTGTAAGTTTCCTGACCCCCATCAAGTGTTAATAGGGATCCTTTGGGTCAAATTATTTATTCAAAGCCCTGCAGAGTCTAACCCATAGGTTTTTGGGTTTTCTCATGACTCCAAATCATATAAAGAATCTATACCTGACAGTCAGTAGGCCTCAAATTGGAGATGCAGAGCAGTATTAACACCTGGCCTATTTGATAACTCCTGGTTCAAAGGATGGGTGTCCAGGCCACCGTGAATTTAGGCAAATGAGGGGCAAGAGAGCTTATTTTTGAGACTGTCTTGGGCTGCACCCCTCATGGAAAACTCCAGCCAGAGTTTATGATTAGTGTCTATATGGAAGAAGATGATGGCCATGTGGGAGTGTTTTGGTTTTAATTGTGGTCATTTGTGTAGCGGTTGAAAGAGATGACTGGATCCACCTGGGCTTGAACTCTGGTGTGATTCCTCTTAGAGACTGAGTTCTGAAACTGACCTCAGAGAAGTATTGCCATTAAATGTGTTGGGATTTTAGGAGGCCACGCATGAGAATCGCCCTTGGAAACTGAGATCGAGGGCCAGGGTGGCTTTCCAGATTGCACTGGGAATCTCAGCCAGGATATCACATGATTTTATTCTGAAAGACTTGGCAGCCATAGTTGAGAGTCTAAACACACATGGAACTCACATTGTAGACCTCAATGATCCTGGCTTCATGTGACCTTTTGGCCACTCTTTGGGAAGGCTTGCCTGTGAGTGTTCTCCAGAGATTTCATTGAAATGAGCTTCCTTACCATATAATGGTTTCTGCATGAATTGAAACCCACAGTGCCTCCAACATCATCCTTCAAAAATGGCTAAATAAATACCAACAAATTTCTGAAATTTCCATGACCAGGTGGCACTGGAGAACCTTTGGATGTCATGTTGCTGATCATGAGTGAAATAATTCCCCACGCAAAGACACTTCAAAGGGAGAATTCAAATTTTATTGCAAAAAAGCTGTGTGATTATATAGAACTAAGGGGGAGATGGTAGGGCTTAGATAAATGACAGCAACCCGTTTATTGAAAGCAAGTTCTTTCAGATATCATCTCCAGAACCCAGGAATTAGTTCTCATTGGGGCTAAGGTTCTCCACCAGTGAGATTTGAAATTGGCGCTGGCGGGAGAGTTCACAAGGGCGGGAACTTTTCGCACCACTGCAGAAATGAAGAAGGTAGGAAGAAGAAGTCCTTAGGCACCATGTTGGGGTTTTTCTCTGGGGTATGGCTGCCATTTATACTTTTCCCAACATTCCTCCCTTTTTGTTTTCTTAGGAAGTGGGGCGTCGTTTTTAGATCTGGCTGCTTCCTGCTGTATGGGGGTGCTGTGAGGCCTAGAAAGGGAAGGGGAGGAATGCTCGGGGGGCAGGTCTGGGAATATCATGGCAGCAAGAAATAAAACCCAGTGGCTATAGACAGCTACTTCCGTAGGGGTGAAGTCAATGAAAGTTCCCTGAAGCCACAAGTTGTCGATGGCATGGAACCAGTCCTGGATGGAGGAGATTGTTGGTATCAGCCACTGGTCCTGTAACAGAGACTCTAGAAAATACTGGAAGCGTTGCCTGGACAAGGTGCCACAGGACCTGAAGAAGATCAGAGTGAATAAAAACAGAATGAAGATAAAAATTAAAGCAAAGGTCAATTTTTGGCAGAAGTTCCATGTTGGGGGAATGACATAGAAGAGGCCAAGGGCCATGAGGAAGCTTAGAAGGTCATAAAGATTCAAGAATCCAGGATGGCAGATTAAGAGGTTTTCCGAGCTTGTTGTCTCCCACTGTCTGATGTCCATTGCATTCCATCGTGCCTGGTAGTGAGCTTCATCACGGAGTGAACTGTTCTCTTGGAGATGTTGGAGGTTCGTCGGTCATCAGAGGCTGGTAGTGCCTAAGCAAAAGCTAGTTGAAAGTTTGATTATGAATTTTTTGCAGTTGGGTTTGAAGGAACTTCATTATGCAGGGCAAGAGAGCACAAAAAAGGAGCATCCCAATAAGGGGCCCAGAGAGAGGTAGTAAGTACATGGCAAGATAGGATTGGAAGAACCTCGTTATGGGATTGGAGGAGGTAGGTTTGAGCAATTGGGTCGATAATTCCTGCAATTTAACAACTTTTTTTTTATTAGCCCAGATTCATTAACATAATAGCAACATTCTCTCTGAGGAATAGGCATGTACCCCCTTTTTCTGCAGTGAGAAGTTCAATTGCCCTTCGGTTCTGTAAAGCCACTTGTGCCAATGAAGTAACCTGCCACTGCAAGGAGCCAAGAGACTCAGCAGTGGTATCGAGTGCTTCCTGCAGTTTTTGTTGCACGTCATTGGATGCCCATAGAGCATGACCTATAGCTCCACCAGAGAGACCGAGACTCGCCACTGAGGTTGTTTAAGTGAGGCCTACCAGAACCGGCAGAAAGACTACCCTACGGGTGCGGGAAGGTAGGGCCAACTGTCGGAATTCAGTGGGAGTATACAAAGAAAGCAGAGGAACTACAGTAACCAAGATACAGGTGCCAGAGACATTGATCGTTGAGGTACTTAAAGACCAATTACACCAGATAAAATGTCCAGGTTGCATAACGCAGGGCTCTATGGGGTGCTATAGCTCAAGGAACAAATGGGTAAAGGATTCATTATTGGCAGGTGGATACAGATGAAAGGAAATAAAGTATTGTTGGAATAACTTTCCCACAGTGGGATATGTGTCACATGTAGGGGTTGTCCTTACTTAGAGAAATTGTAGGTTTTTGCTGAAATATTTCCTGCCGCTAATGGGACCGCTGCAAGAAGTGGACGACTAAGTGAAGCACAGAGAAAGCACTGAGAAGTAGGCACCAAAAGAATGGAGGAGTTTAATAATCGAAGAGTTTGGTGTAGCAAATTGAGCCATGTGGAAGGGGGACCTTAGGGGGTTGAAGGCTCTGAATCCTCTTTGGATGAGCTATGGATAAGATCTCGAAGTTTTGATTCTGACTCCTTAATGTGTTCGACTACCTGGATGGTTGCCTTAGGTGGCGTAATCAGGGCGCGGCCAACAGTCATCCACCCTGTGGGTCTGGCTGAGGTTGTCCGAGCATAGACAGCAAACTCAACATAGCCCCAACATTTGGCCTTGGGGTCAGGTGTATCTGAAGTATATGATCCATTGTTATCGGATGAAGAGCCTTTATGCCACTTTAGGTAACTAGAAGTCCACCCTTCAGGGTAGCCAAGTGAGTGGTAAGAACAGCTACCACGTTCATCATGGAACCTGCATGACCAATAGGGACACCCATTATATATCTCAGGCCACCAATGACAATAGTCTTTGGTTTGATTAAAAAGGAAGCAAATGAAAGGCCAGTTCCAGCTACCAGGGACGAAGGTCCTTGAAGGTGACAATTTTAGGGGAATAGAGGTGCAGTTGTGGATGAAGCAAGTAGTTGCATCCACTGCGCGGACCTTCTGCATGCCATGTTCTGAGTATCGTTCCCGAAGAGTGAATAAATACATGGTAGGTTAGGAGGGTAAAGACAAGTCCCAACAGAGCACAGAAAAGAAGCAGAGCACAAAAAAACAAGCAGTTAGAGAAGACTAGGGTGTTGGGAGAGCTCATTGTGCCTTCTTTAAGAGGAATTGGGCTGCAGGGAACACCGTGTGAGCCGCAACTTAAATGGGTGAGATGGGTGTGGAAAGCAGGAGTAAAGGGGAGGTTCAGGAGGTGATTCTTGGAGTTCCTCTGGGGTGGTCCTGTCATCAGCAGGTGGGGCCTCCTGGTGATATGGCTTCAACCTAGAAATGGGAATCCAGGGAGTGAGATGGTTGTCTGATAAGGAGAGTTTGGCGGCAGTGGGGTTACAGAGAATGACAGGATAGGGGCCTTCCCATTTTGGTGCAAGAGTCCCTTTCTCCTCTTTGGTATTATAATAGACTAGACTCCCAGGTGTTAAGGGAGGAGTGTTTGGAGAGGAGACTGGGTCTGGAAGAAGCCAGTTCTTATATTTCCAGTGTTCCGAGCGGAGATGAAACAAGAGAGGCAAAGACAAATCTCGGGTGAGAGGTCCTTGTGAAATGACCAACCCAGGGGGTATAAGAGGTCTTCCATACATTATCTCAAAGGGAGACAGTAAAGATGGTTTCTTAGGGAGAGCTCTGATTCGAAGCAAAGCCAAGGGAAGGATTTTGACCCAGTCTAAGTTTAATTCCATTGTCAATTTGGTAAGGACTTCCTTCAGAGTACGATTTACCCTTTCCACTTTCCCTGAAGCCTGGGGGTAATATGGACAGTGGAAATGCCACTTGAAAGAGAGGGCTTGAGAGACCTTTTTTGTGATCCTAGAAATAATCTCAGGGCCATTGTCATATTGTAGGGAAGTCGGCATACAAAACCTGGGGATGATGTCTGTCAGTTAGATTGAAGCTACAGTGGAAGCCTTTTTATTGGAAGTGGGAAATGCCTCAACCCAAACAGAGAAAGTGTCCACAAAGACAAGGAGGTATTTAGTGTGCCATACTGTGGGCATGTTGGTGAAGTCTACTTGCCAGTCAGCAGCGGGAATGTGTCTCCGGGCTTGGTGGAAAGGGAAAGGTTTGGGCCTTAAAGGAGTATGAGGGTTGGTCCACTGACAGATCTGACAATTAGAGGCTATATTCTCTAGCATGGCTATGTCAGAAGGGTTGAGGGAGAAGAAGCTCTGTAAAAAAAGGGTCAAAGACTGAGAATTGGAATGGTGTAGAGTATGAAGGAACTTGAAAAGATTTTTGTTTTTACTGGAAGAAGTAGGGGCTTCAGATGAGCTGTCTAAAGTGGCCATAATATGTCCCCCATGGGGGCCATAATTGGAAGTGGTAGCAGCCATTCGTGCCGCCTGGTCAGCTTTGGCATTGCCCTCAGTGATAAGAGAGCCATCCTTCTGATGTGACCTACAATGGACAACTCCCAACTGGGTGGGTAAGTGGGAGGCCTCTATCAGATTGGTTAAAAGAGCCGAATTAGTGATCGCATTACCTTTGGTGTTAAGTAGGCCTCGCTCCTTTCATATTGAAGCATGGGATAATAAGATCTGGAAGACATATTTTGAATCAGTATAGAGGGTGAGGGATTTGCCTTGTGCTAGTAGGCAGGCACGAGTGGCTGCTATAAGTTCAATCTGCTGGTTGGTAGTTCCTGAAGGCATAGCTTTGGCCTCTATAATCTCAGTGGCTGAAACTACAGCGTATCCAGAGTAATGAGTGCCGTTCTGCCTAAAGGAACTGCTGTCAGTAAACCAGATAAGGTCAGGCTTGGTGAGTGGTTCCTCAGAAATGGAACAATGACAGCGGAGGAAATCATCTAAGGTTTCCAAGCAATTATGAGTTGGTGTGTTAGACGTGGGAGTCATTGGGAGCAGTGAGGCAGGGTTCAGTGCAGAGCATGGGAGGAAAGTAATATTAGGGTTTTCCTGAAAGAAAGTGAGGAGCGACAGAACTCTGGATGGAGGAAGGGTTTGAAGGCCCTTATAAGCTGAAAGATCTTTCAAGTGATGTGGGGAGTGGATAGTTCAAGGTGCCCCAAAAGTCAGCTTAGAGGCTTCTTTGTGTAAAATTTGTCCAGCAACCAGAGCTCTTAAGCAAGGGGCCCACCTACGAATGGTAGAGTCTAGTTTCTTGGAAAATATGCCACAGGTGCAAATGTAGGCCCATAGTTTTGACCTAAGACCCTAAGTGCTTGCCCCCCTTTTTCATGGACATATAGATGAAATGGTCTTGAAACATCAGGAAGGTGAAGGGCAGGTGCCTTTAAGAGGAGTTGCTGAAGCCTGCGGAAGTGGTAGATGGGGGAGAAGACAAGAGATTCACTAGGGGGTCCATTTGCTAGGTCATACAGGGGTTTGGATAGAAGAGAATAATTTGGGATCCAGGCCCTAAAATAACCTGCTACTTCTAGGAATGATAGTATTTTGGCTTTCATATGGGGCACTGGAAGATCAGAGAGGAGTTGCCTCCTATCCAGTGTTATTTCCTTTTTCCCGGGTGTAAGGCAAAAACCAAGAGAGGTGACAGAAGACTGGGAAACCTGTGCCTTGTGGGGAGACTCCCTATATCCCTTGTCTGCTAGGAAATTAAGAAGCTGAGCGGTGTGGGATTGAGAGTGTTCCCAGAGGGACTACATAGAAGAAGGTCATTGACATATTGAAGGAGAATAGAGTCAGGACAGGTCGGGTGAAAGAATGTGAGGTCCTGGGCAAGAATTTGGCAAAAGAGATGGGGGCTGAATCCCCGTGGGAGGACAGTACAGGAAAGCTGATGAGAATGGTGGATGTGAGAGTCAGTCCACGTAAAAGCAAAGATATTTTGAGATTCTGAGAACAAGGGAATAGAAAAGAATGCATCTTTTAAATCTAGGACCGAGAAGTGGGTAGTAGTGGCAGGAATCTGAGAGAGGAGGGTGTAAGGGTTGGGCACTAGCGGGTGGATGGGGACCACAGAGGAGTTGACAAGGAGAAGGTCTTGAACCAGCCTGTAGGACACGTTAGGTTTCTTAAGTGCCAGAATGGGGGTGTTGAAAGGAGAGTGTGTAGGCCTAAGATACCCCTTTCGTAATAAATCCTGGATGATGGGTTCTAATTCGAGGAGGGCTGTGGTTGTGAGTGGATATTGTGGTTGACTAATATATCTTGAAGGGTCCCGTAAGACAGTATGAATAGGACTGCATTTAGCCATAAAGGGTGTAGTTGTGTCCCAAACCTCAGGCTTAACTAGTTTAGAGAGTCATGGAGGAGTGCTTGAAGGAGGTGTATCTGCCCCTAGGAACATCATGAGGAAATGAGAGGTAGGAGAGGTGTGGGGTGATATGTGAATGGTGACTTTTAATAGTGAGAGTATGTCCCTTCCCAGAAGGGGAATGGGGCAATGGCTCATAACGAAAAAGAAGTGAGTGAAGGACAAAAGGGATCCCTGCATATAACATGATGGGGGGGTTTGAGGGAAAATCTGTTTAACTCCTACCCTGACAATAGGAGTTTTTGAGGGTGTGGTAGAACCCCAATATTCCCTTAAGACTGATAAAGTGGCACCAGTATCCAAGAGGAAGGTAATGAAGCATCCATCCACCAGGAAGGTAACCCTAGGCTCTTGATTCTTGATGGTAATAGTCTGGAGGGAAAGCCCAGGACTCCTTCAATCCTCCTCTGCCAAGCCCAAGAGAGGCTGTGGTTGCCGGGCGGCTGACCAATCTCCCTTTTGGGTTGTTGGGCAGTCTGCCCCCCAGTGTCCCCTTTGATGGCATTTTGGGCAGGGGTTGTACGGTGTCCTCAGTGAAGGACAATCCCTGGCCCAATGTCTCTCCTTACCACATTTGAAGCAAGCTCCCGGGGGTGTCATATTGGGATGGCGTGGTGATGGCCTTCTCTGAATGACCTGGGCCAACATTTGGAATTTGGCATTTTCAGCCCTCTGCCTACGGCATTCACTTTCATCCTCTCTATCATAAAAAACCTTGAAAATGAAGATTTTGGTCTAAGGAGTAGCAGGGCCCTGTTCAAGCTTTTTAAGCTTGGCTTTAATGTCAGGGTAGCTTTGGGCCAGAACATATGTCATTAAGACATGACGGCCATCAGGGGTTTCTGGGTTGAGGTTTGTGTACTGTTGAAGGGCCTTGGTTAGTCTATCCAGGAATTCTGAAGGTGTTTCCTCCTTCCTTTGAATGACCTCCTGCACCTTTTTAAAGTTAACAGCCTTACGGATGGCCTTTTTCAGGCCCGCCAAGAGGCAGGATGTAAAAAGGTCACGAGACTGTAAGCCTTCAGGGGTGTTGTAATCCCATAGAGAATCCTGCTCTGGGACAGCATGAGGGCCTGTGGGGTGGTTAGGATTGGTCCTATGATTTTCATCAGCATGGGCTTGGGCTAGCTCCCAGACCCATTGCCTTTCCTCAGGGAGAAGTGTATTGGCCAAGAGCATGTAGATGTCATGTTGAGTGAGGCTATATGCTTGCAGGACCCATTGAAACTCGTGAATGTAAGTGGTGGGGTCAGTGGTGAATGAGCCTAACTTCCTCTCTAGCTGAGTAATGTCCGACATGGAGAAGGGCACGTGGACTCTGATGACACCCTCGGGACCAGCTACCTCATGAAGGGGTGCGATGGTCTTGGGGGTGGGAAGGAGTCCCTTAGACCTGGTAACAGGAGGACTGAAAGAGGCAGGAGGCGGACAGGAAGGAGAGGGAGGGGAAGGGAGTGTCTCTTTGGAAGAGGAGGAGGTGGAGCAGGCAGAAGAGGGCGGAGGGGAGGAGGATGAAATGGAAGGCTGAGGATACTTGGAATCAGGCAGAGGAAGAGGAGGGTATAGCGGGAGAGAAGGGGCAGATAGGACTGGGGGATAAGGTGGGGGTTAATCTGCTGGGCTGAATGAGGAAGAATCTGTGAAGTCAGGAGTAGAAGTAGGGGAAGAGAAGGGTTTGCAAACAAGGAGGACCTGAGAGGGAGGGCAGGAGGAGCAGCGACAGGGTGCTGTGTGAGAAGGCTAAAACCTTAAATGCAGGGAATCTCACTCCACTTTTTCAGATGCTGGCAGTAGTTAAAAAGATCCCAGAGAAGGTTTGGATGTAAGGAGCCTTCTGGAGGCCAATGATTTCCATTATCCAGTGGATATGTAGGCCAATCTTGGGTACAGAATTTGATTAGAAGTTTGGGCTTGATGTCTGGTGTGAGGGAGAGTGTGGCCAGATTTTTTATTAAACATTTGAGAGGTGAGGCTTCAGGTACAGATGAAGAGGTGCCCATTGTCACAGGGAGAGAAGGAAGAGAGAGAGAGAGAGAGAGAGAGAGAGAGAGAGAGAGAGAGAGAGAGAGAGAGAATAAGAGTAAGCGAGAGAGACAAAGAGAAAACCCGGGCTGGAACGGCTTCCAGGAAGCTCAGGGCGAACGGTGGTCAGGTGGGCGTCCCCAAAATGACCAGCCGTCATGAGGAAATACAGAGGGCACTACCTGGTCGTCACCAGTGAAGTGCGATCTGTGAGACCCAATGGGTTCGGAGCCACGGGCAACCTGACGTCAGGAAAGTTTTCGAACGCAGCAGAAAAAGTCAGTAATGAAAACAGAACTCTGGTTCCGGCAGAATGCAGTTCCAGGACGGGAGTTCAGTTTTCCCCGAGCAGAGAGGCAGCTTCATCCAGACACAGCAGCCCTGCAGCAAACAGCAACTCTAGCCAGCAGCGGCAGCGGCAGCAGAGGAGAAAAACCAAAGAGCCTCTCATGTGAACTCAGAAGCCTCATGCCCCAAAGGAAAATGGATCACCAGAGGGTCCACTGCGACCAGTAAAGGTCTTAGTGGCAGGAATTTCCTGCCCCCTACAGGGCGTCTAGAGTGTGTCAGATGATCACGGTCACAAAACCAGCGGTAGCCTGAAGGGAGTTGGAGAGCCAGGGTCAGGGGAGGCTTACATATATCAGATCTGTTGTGAGTGCAGGAAGCCGGCATCTGAAAAGAGTGGACCTGGGCGGAGTGTCTTGGCGGGGCAGGGAACGGGGCTCTTGTTAGAAACAGCTCACCCATATTCTCACACGGGGCAACAGAATGAAAGAACTTCCCACGCAAAGGCACTTTGCTGGGAGAATTCCAATTTTATTGCAAAAAGCTGTGTGCTTATATAGAACTAAGGGGAAGATGGAAGGGCTTAGATAAATGGCAGGCAAAACGTTTATTGGTAAGTTCTTTCAGATATCAGCTCTGGAGCCCAGGAATTAGTTCTTATTGGGGCTAAGGTTTCCCACCTGCGAGATTTCAAATTGGCGCCAGCAAGAGAGTTCACACGGGTGGAAACATTTTGCACCACTGCAGAAAAAAGAAGGTAGGAAGAAGAAGTCCTTAGGCACCATGTTGGGGTTTTTTTCTGGGGTATGGCTGCCGTTTATACTTTTCCCAACAATGAGTATACCAGACAGTGCCTTGATTGACTGGTTTTCATGAAAATGGTGTTTAACAGAGATGCCAGAAAGTTGGGTCCTGCTGAGTAGTGGGCCTAGAGCAATGGTGGGCAGGTGTGTGATAAAACATCTGTGGTGGGGCCATGTAGATCTGTCATTGGATTCCAAATGGCTTGTGACTGACATGGTGAAGCTAGCAGACCCTTATATGTAAAGGCACCTTGTTACATAGAAAGGTTTCAGGACATTGTTCAGAATCAGGTTGCTATGGTCAAGGGGGCAAGCTATGTGGGATAGAAGCCTGGTTCTTGTATTCTTCTGCAGACCCTGACCCACCACACGTGACAGAAATCCCTCCCGCACTGTGTCCCCGTTGAACTCCTTGTATTTCGTGAAGCAAATACCCAACTCCCAGTACAGCAGCAAGAAACACCATGAAAATAGAGGATGACCATATGGATTCAATGTCCACACAGGGAGACATTTAGCCCCCAGGGGCCACAGTTTACCTACAATGGAAAATTCAGCACTGCTGTCTCATGTTCATTGGAAAATAAGAAACCATGTCCTCCAGGTCACATTGATGCAGACCCAGCTTTTATGGTCTCACTATAAAGGAAGCTAAAGCTCCTGACAACAACATATATTTCAAGTGCCCAACCTCACAGGCAGTTTCTCAAGAAGTCTCTAGGCCAGCAGACCTTCATGTTTGTGGAGGGTTTACCCTGTCCCTTACTTTTGGAAACTCCTCTACCACTTCCAAGGTTGTGAACTCCTGATCATATTCCATTCTATATATGTATTCACGGATTTTCTAACTCTTCTCCTCTGATTGTGTCATACTTGGGCCGTAGGTGTTGTCAAGGCATTGTTCTGAATGCGAGTTGGAAGATTTTTGTGTAGCACATATTTACATACACATTGGATTCCTTTTTCAATTTTCCATTCAAAATACTGAATCCCTGACACTAACACATACCCTACTAGACTCTGACTACTAATCCTAATATGATGGAGAAATATAACCCAAACAGAATAGAAATACAAGCAGTTGAGAGGAGGCATGGCGTATAGTTGGTCTTGCCTTTTGCATGATATAGGGTAGGAGTTATAAATCTTGTTAATTTTTTGTTGAAATAGTCCTCCATGTGTTTTTAAAGTTAACACATATGTGAATTTCTGTCTCCCTTTTTCTGTAGCCAATTTAGCACATGTATTTTTATATGCACATATAAAATCCTACCTGGTATCACACGTACATTTTTGTGAGGTGGCTAACTTGGGAGATACAAAGTATGAGAAGAGATCACTCCTCCTAAATATTTTTGGAACTGAAAATTCAAACTATGAGTGAGCTTCTTAGTTGAAAAACATTATACATAAATCCATGTTTAGTAAAATTAATATTTTTGGATCTGTGAATGATATATATTTCATGATGAATTTTGATTGGCATATATATTGCTAATTTCTAATGTATCTGTGATATATATATATATATATATATATATATATATATATATATATATATAATTTTCAAAATATGAAATATATGTGTCTTATTATACACTCCCTAAATAATTCACTCATGTTCATGTATGTGGTTTTATAATCAACTTTTCATAAGATTGTTTTTAGAAATATTCATCCACCTGAAATACATATTTGTTTCCTAGAACTGAAAACTCACTTCAGTGAATGGTGCAAACAAAGCCTTATATTTCTACAGTAACTGACCCAATTTAACATCAATGAAAGTAGATTTCTATGGGACATGATGTGTATTTTGATGTTCATTTTAATTCAACACTGGTACATTACTATTTCTTCAGTTTTTATACATCGTAGAATATACATTTCATCCACAAGTTCACAAATTTAAAGACATTTGTAACACATTCAATCACTTCCTGCTTCAGAACACATGTATTCCTCCTTGTTTTTGACTGGTTATTTCATGAGACTTCTTTCCAAACACATTATTTTCGATTTCCATAATCAATTTGGAAGCAAAACTCACACACATTTTATGATAAACTACAACCCTAATATTACCATTAGATGTATAACTGGTTGGAATGAATGTATGTATATCAATGTAAGATTTCCTGTGTATTTTGGGATATCAATTTATTCCAATTTCTAAATTTGGAACCAATTATATTATTTATTCACAGTATGGTCTATTCATGCATTCTCTCTATATTCATACACACATGGTACACCTATTTGTGCCCCCAATACTAATTTATATCTTTTCAAAATATTGCTCTCAGAAATGGTGCAACAAATACTCATGTCACCTGATCTACATATACATTTTATCACAGTAATATTCTGGCCACAAAATGCAAAGTCACACTTACGACTGTACCAAAGCCTAAATGGAATGTGAGTATTGATTATGAACATCACCCATGTCCAGGTTGCCTAATGCTCTCAAATGTCAATCCTATTGGTGACTACATATTTGGTTCTTCCTAATATTATTTATTCAAACTCAAGCCTGTTGAAAATGTCTAATCCTATCGATCACTTTATCATTTGCCTGATTTTCTAATGTCTCTATTGATATCTGCTTTCCTACATATTTTCCCCAGTTCATCATTGTGACTGAGTCTTCACATCTGCTGACATTTACATTTTCTCTCTACCCGAAACCCTATTGCTAAAGAACTTTTTGTCCAAATCCTATACTCACTCTTTTTCCTAATCCTACCAACTATATTGCTAATCCTACCAACTATCCTTTTTTGACTGGATGTTTTCTTTGACATTCAATCATCCAAGGTACAAGGTCCTATGCCATTGTGTATAGATTTATCTGAGACACATGTGCAGAACATAA
This sequence comes from Callospermophilus lateralis, assembly GCF_048772815.1. Classification (NCBI taxonomy): domain Eukaryota; kingdom Metazoa; phylum Chordata; class Mammalia; order Rodentia; family Sciuridae; genus Callospermophilus; species Callospermophilus lateralis. Next base: position 887,966 of record NW_027512722.1, on the reverse strand, counting down.
TTCAAACCTAAGTATCCCAATCAAGGATCCAATTCCCTTCTGGGCTTCAAATCTTACCTAGATTTCTGTTTTCATACATATATTTCCCCTCTATATATTCTTATAAATATCGCAGGTTCCCAATAACATTATTCATCCAGCAGAATGATTCCTAAGCCAAATCAAACATGTTATTAACCCTAACCATACTCTGTTCCCTCAATCTAACTTTACAGAAAAGCAGGGACAGAGTTGGTCTTACAATACAGGAATGTAAGAAATCTTCCACCTGCTGAGAAACAAAAAGGTCCATGCAGAAATGAACCCTGGGGAAGATATAGGAAGCTATGATGGACCTGAGAGAGCAAAAGTCATCTTCCACGACAAACAACCTGGTCAGGATGAAGGGGTGTGTCTGAAGCAGTCTCTCTTTTCTTAATGTAGAGAAGATGGACAATACCAGGCCTGTGTGGAGAGCTGTTCCCGGGTGCCTATGTTTGATATACCATTCAAACTTGTGAAAGTGTCACAGGAAGTAGGGGCCGACTCCATCAATTGGGACACTTGGAAGCAACTGTTAGGACAAAGTGGTTGCCAAGGCAGTGACCTCATTCAGTTCCTGAAGGAAGTGACCTACATCACTTTCTTGGTGATGGAACTCTCTGAACTAGGGATCCAGGAAGCCAGGCACCCAGAGGCAGTCCCAGTCCCAGTCCCAGTGGCCTCACATGTTTGGATTTACCAAGGACAGCATCAGTCTTTCTTGGTAACTACTGATGTGAGGATGGCCAAATGCCAGGAAGGTCTGAAGAGGGGCCTTTCCTGAGTAAGCAGGTAGTGTCTCACCACTGGCACCTGACAACATCACAGTGTTGGCCAAGGAGTCCAGATCTGACATAGGACAGTCCATTTTGGAGTAACATACTATGGCCCATCAGTTAGAGGACACTCCGGATAGTCATAGACCTACTTGCGGGAAGGAGGTGACTTTGTGGGTGTGTGTGTTAGTTTGTGGTTTTGTCTAATGATCTGAGAATAGGTAGGAAAGTCGGTTTGTTAGGTTTGGAGTGGACTGTTTCTAGTAAGTCTTTTGACAATGTGAGTGTTTCTATGTCTGTTTATCCCACTGTGTCCGTGGTTGTAGACATTAGAAAAGAGAATGCATCAATGGATGTGTCCTGAATAGTAGAAAGCTTCACAACATTCATCCTGCCCAATTTATGAATGGATTTTGGCTTGCCTAATGGATGGGCAAAAACCACTGTCTTCCTAAATTCCTGTTTTCTTCTTGAATTCTGGCCACTCTCCAGAATAGGCTCATGGTTTTGTTTCCAAGACATGTACCACCTCCAAGCTCTGTGACATGGCTATGTACTGGATAGCTGAAGGGAATGGGATCATCTCGGGAAACTCAGATATCATTCCAGAAACCCTGCCTTGGGCCATTTGCTTACCTATTGTTCTGTTGCCCTGAATGTCAGAAAGGTCTTTGCCTCAGGCCACCCCTTTGTGAAGCCTGAAGAAAACGGTTTTCAATGGAAATTAATGGGCATCAGCTGTAGATCTTTGCTTAATTGCTTTGGAAAGGGATGTGTCTGCATCAGACTCTTGGCCATGTGTGAGGTTGTTGAATAGATTCTCAGCACCTGATGGATCTAACGAACAATTACATGTGTGCTTCCAAAACCAAAATGGCCAAAAAAGCAGTCATTGTGGATGAAGTCTCTCGCTTTCCTCTGTAAGATTCCTGATCTCCATCAAGTGAAAATAGGGATCCTTTTTGTCAAATGAGTTCTTCAATCCCTGCAGAGGATAGCCCATAGGTGCTTGGGTTTTTCTCATGATTCCAATTCACATAAAGAATCTATACCCGAGAGTCAGGAGGCCTCAAATTGGAGAATCAGAGCAGTATTCACGGCAGGCTTATTTGATCACTCCTGGTTCTCAGGAAGGGTGTCCAGGCAACCCTGACTTTAGGCAAATGACGGGCAAGGGAGGTTATTTTGTACACTGTCTTGGGCTGAGTCCCTCATGGAAACCTCCAGCCACAGGTTATGATGAGTGTCTATATGGAAGAAGATGAGGGCCTTGTGGGTGTGTTTTGGTTTTAATTGTGGTCATTTGTTTGGCGGTTGGAAGTGATGACTGGGTCTATCTGGGCTTGAACTCTGGTGTGATTCCCCTTAGAGTCTGAGTTCTGGAACTGATCTCAGAGAAATATTGCCATAAACTGCATTCAGATTTTAGGAGGCCACGCATGGGATTCGCCCTTGGAAACTGAGATCAAATACCAGGGTGGCTTTCCACAGAGCCTTGGAATATCAGCTAGGATATCACATGATTTTATTCTGAAAGATTTGGCAGCCATAGTTGACAGTCAGAACACCCATGGACGTCACATTAAAGACCTCAATGGGCCTGGCTTCATGTGACCTTTTGACCACTCTATGGGAAGACTTGCCTGTGAGATTTCTCCAGAGAATTTAATGAAAATAGCTTCCTCACATTTAATAGTTCCTGAATAAACTGAAACCCACAGTGCCTCCAACTTCATCCAAGAAAAATGGCTAGATAAATACAATGAAATCTTTGAAATTCCCTTAACCAGGTGGCACTGGAGAACCTTTAGATGTCTTGTTGCTGATCATGAGTGTACCAGAGAATGCCATGATTGACCGGGTTTCATGAAAATGGTGTAGAACAAAGATGCCAGTAAGTTGGAGCCTGCTGAGTAGTGGGCCTATTGCAGTGGTGGGTAGGTGTGTGATAATACATATGTGGTGTGGCCATGAGGATTTGCCATTGCTTTCCAAATGGTTTGTGACTGACATGGTGCAGCCAGCAGACCCTTCTATGTAAAGGCATCATGTTATATGGAGAGGTTTCTGGGCTAAGTTCAGAGTCAGATTTCTAAGGACAAGGGGGCAAGCTCTGTGAGATAAAAGCCTGGTTGGTGCATTCTCCTTCAGACCCTGACCCACCACAAGTGACAGAACTCCCTCCAACACTGGGTTCCAGTTGAACTCATTGTATTTCATAAAGCATATACCAAACTCCCAGTACAGCAGCAAGAAACACCACAAAAAGTGGAGGATGACCAAATGGCTTCACAGTCCACACGGGGAGACACTTAGCATCCAGTGGCCACAGTTTATCTACAAACAGAAAATTCATCACTGCTGCCTCATGTTCATTAGAATACAAGAAACCATGTCCTCCAGGTCATATAGATGCAGACTCAGCTTTGATGGTATCACTAGAAAGGAAGCTAAAGCTCCTTACAACAACATATATTTCAAGTGCCCAAACTCAGAGGAAGTTTCTCAAGAAGTGTTTAGGCCAGCAGAGCTCCATGTTTTTGGAGTGATTACCTATTAGACCAGGACACAAGAAAAGACCACTGACTCTAATTAAAATCAAATTAAATTAAGCTTATTATTTCCACCGGCTGTGCTGCCTCTCCCTCACAAAATGGCGGGAATAAGACAGCAACCCCAGCTTTCCTACAGGCAGCTTAATAGCCCAGAAAATTACACAAAAGGGGGTTTACAGATAACAGAACTCTGACAAACATCACACTAATGGCAGTCTACATTTTTTTTGCTGTCCCTACATCAGAGTTCATGAAGACCATTAGAGCCTCAGAGAGGGTTGTTGTCTTGCCAGAGAAGGCAAATATTTATGATGTGTCACTAAAGTTTCAGAGAGGGCTGCTATCTGGTCAGAGAGCCGGGCATGGGTGAGTTCCAGGCGTGGGCAGGCATTCCAAGCAGGTTTAGAATTTGAAGTGATTTATGCTAAAGCCAAAATTATCTTTTCATGGCTTTTTGGCAAGATGGCTCCCAATTTTAATTAAAGATCAGGTTGGGTCTATCATTCCCCCCTTTTCTTTGTGTCCCTTTCAAATCTTTGATAGATTACGGGAAGAGCACTGAGGAAATTTTAATCCCTCAGGTAAGAGTCTCCAAATTTTTAGAACTCACCCAAAACCGATCTCCCTGATTTTACCTGACTTAATTAATTACTTATATTGATAGTCTATTTATCTTTCTCTCCATTGTTTTAAGAAGAGTGGTGTCACTCATTTTTTCTTCTTCTGACCTGAGACAGGGTGACATGAGTGGGCATGGCATGAGGGACATGAGTTGCCTTTTAGAAGTCAGTTGAGGGACATGAGTTGCCTTTTAGAAGTCAGTTCGGTTTGAAGTCTGATTGGGGAAGAACAGGTTGTAAAGTCATCTGGGGATGGGTTCTTCTATGAGAGAAACAAAAACCATGAGTACTGAAAAAATGTTGCAGCAGCTGGAACATGTCACTGTATAGAAGTTCCATCACCAGTCTTTAATATCCCCAGTTATCCGGACTGTCAACTTAACTTGTACTGTTACACTTGTCCCTCCCCATAAGATACAGTTTAATAATTTAATGTCATCTGATCTTGTAAAATCTTTTTACTAGTATGACCTCTGTGTCTCTTAGAGAAACCTTTAATTCTGTTACTCAGGGATGGATAATTGTACTAGCAAACACCAAGCCTACCTGTGTAGGTTAGGAATATCTGTAGGCCTTAAACTGAAAACTTATCCCTGTGGCAGGTCTTCTTGATAGTCTCTTTTTATAAGTATCAGGCATTCCTTTCTGAGAATTCTTCTTTGTAGCCACCAGTCTTACTTATCTTGGGAGGCAAACATAAAGTGCATACTTTAAAATTATATTATTATTATTATTATTATTTAAAATGCCCAGGAATGGATGTATTTTGTTCTTAACTGTCTTTGCTAAGTGTTTAAGATGAAGCAGTCAAACTGACTTTTGTTTCCATCTATTGTTAACAGTCAGCTGAGCTTTTATGGGAGTCAATTCTGGGGAAAATTGAGAGCAGATTCTCAGTTCTGCTAGTGCCATTTGCGCTAGGTGGGTCCAGATCTTGCTTGACCATTTGGCTTCCCTCGGAAGCATCAGGGATGTCTCCTTTCTTTGATGACTCTCCTCTTCGTAACAAATACCCTGATTGGCTTTCTGTTCTCCAGTGGTCTCATTAATCTCCCTGATCAGGAGGAGGTTATGTGGCTCAGAGTTTCAAAGCTCTTTAGAGAAGTTCCCTGTTCCCTGGATTCAGACTGACTCAGAGGGCAAAAGCCAAATATTGGTTTTCTTGGCGCTTTTCATTTAATTTTAATTTTAAATCCTAATCTTAAACATCCAGCAAATAAATTTTAACAGCCTTATATTAAGAGTACTGGGCTTTAATGTCTATAACTATATCATTATCTTTTTATTAATTGGGATCTGTATTTTTCTGTCTGTATTGTAAGTAATGACTTATTATCTTGAATAAACCCATGTTGTGTTCTTAAAGCAACACGTTTGTAAAACGGTAACAGAGAATCTTTAGTTCACTTATAAAATAATTTCAAAATAAAATTAACAAAAGTAAAAATACTTAGCTTGTGTAATAGCTACCCTGAATTTTTTGGCTGAGTTATACATTATATCCCCTGTTTGATATCCTAGGAATATTGACCTTAAAAAAACCAACTTTTTAACATAACTTTAAAGAAATATTATCTGACCTACTGGTTTTGTAGTCATTCTCACATGTAGTAAGATGGGACATAGAGCCTTATCTCAGGTAAGGCAGGGCTCTTTATAAATCTTAAGTATTTTAGTTCTAAAGATAATCTTTATTTATAAATATCATTTGACAAAGTTTACAGAAATTGTTTGAGGTCACATGAACATTAGCTAACACCATATGATATCACATTTAAAACATGAATTAAAGAAAGGCTGAAAGTTTTTAACCTTTACATCGATTAGGCTCTCATTAACTAAAAAATACATTTAAATTTTTCCCCAATGTAAAAAGTAACATAAAAGTTTACATATCTTATTGATAACAGGTAAATAAATCCCCAATATATTTTTTTACCATAAAACTTCAGAGCACCAGCTTGATATAATGCTCTTTTAAAGTTTCTACCTTACAGACTTGAATACATATAAGATATGAAAACATTCATAGCATCACAATTACATTGATGTTTCTACATTAACCAAGTTTAGCTTTTAAAGCAATGGCAGTACAGTGCTCTAAAATAACAGTTCTTATTTAATCAGTTGTTTAATTTTTATGGTTGCTTGCTCTAGAGAAAATAAAACTTAATAAACACAACGCTATGGGTAAACTTATGTTTTAAGAAATTTCTGTCTCATTAACACATGACTGATTTTTATATTCTTATACAGACTTTAATAAAAACTTATTCAGACCTTAGTAAATCAATCAGATATCTAACAAAAGTACTCATGAATGAGTAATCCCAATCAAATTTACTTTATTTATTTATCAAAATATTAGAGAAATGTATTGACAGTGTAAACCATTTTTATGTTGAAGGAAAGGTCCTAGTACCAAGGCATATTAGACATTTTGTAGATATTAATATTTTATTAGATTTTTGAACACCTAGAAAAATTTGTAAGCTTAAATTTAAAGACATTGATTTTTATCTGTTTATCCAATTTAAATTGAAACATTTAAATCACGTGAATTAAAGATCTTTGGATCTCCTATTTAAATTTGTTTTAATGAGCGCTTTTTTATGAGCGCTCCTTGTATATGTTAGTTTGTGTATCATATATATGATATACGGACATATGTATATATAGACATACAACACATAACAAAAGTGTGCACACATAATAATAGTAAAGGCCTTGTAGCTTTTCTCAGGTGAAATCTCCATTGCAATGTTTCAAAATGTCTACAGTTGGTCAAAGATAGAACTGATCTGAAAAACATTAACCTAGGTCTGTATGCTCAAAATCATGAGCTCAAAAAAAAAGTATCTAAGGAAAAAAAAAGAGTCCTAGAAAAAGTGACTGGCTAGTAATTAGTAAATACCATACAATTTACCTTTTTTCCCCCCCTTAGGCCTCAAATCAGTCTCCTACTAAGATTGCAGGCTTCTTTCATTTACATTTCAACATAAGTAATGGCTGAGGTCTGGAAGGAGCAGGAAAAACTGCTATTCTGAGCAGACACCTCAGGCCTAAGGCATTTTAACCATAATTTTGAGGTTCGGATGTTGAAAATTATGATATAAATTTAAGATACAATTCACAAAATTTTATATCTTTACATCTTGTTTTGTCAACAGATACCATTCTATGATTTACTATCCTTGTCCAAATTAATGCACTGGTACACACAGTGATATTTTCCCAGGCTATCCAATTCAAAATTGGTGAAAAAAAGACTGTATGATTGGGAAGTTACTTGCCAACTTGGAAGTAGAGTTCTTCAGTTTTCCATCCTAAGTATTTAAGTTCTCTGGCATGAATTATCTGAAATCATAAACTAAACAATTACCTAAACCCGACTTTTAACTGCAAGATTGTGCAATGCTTCAAAAACCCATTCAGATACCAGATTGTTAAAATAAAACATCATCATTTAGACACACATTCAGCTAAGATCATTCCCAAGCAACAATTTATAATATCAACACATTATTGCACATGTCTTAAAGGGCCAGATACAAAGACACAAGACAGACAGAAAGGAGGTCCAGACTATGGCTGTCAGAGAGAACCCATTAAACCAGAGCAGATAAGAGAAAAATCTCCTACACCAGTGTGCACCATAGATATCCACAGGGGGGGGACCACATGTTTTAACAGAGGGGCAACCTGAAATGTAAAATAAAGTGTCTCCATGGTGACTTCACTGCATTTAGTGTCCCCTTTTTCTTTTTCTCTTTTTTAACAAGACAGAGGTGGCATAATTCTTACAGTGCGGAAAGGAAGGAGGTAATTCCCTGAATCAACAGGGCTTTGGCAGCTGCTGGGAGTCCCTCAGTCCTTCCTTTTACTTACAGGATTAGCTCCTCTTGTTCAGTTCCACACCAAGCATGCTTCATCTCCTAATATTCCAGTAGACAGCTCTCACAAAGTTCCGGGGAGGAGGGGGGGTACCAAATTTGTAAATTAAAGTTCGATTCCTGAACTTGAAGCCAATTAATACCAATTTAATAATGAGGACTGAGTTTTGAGAAAAAGAAAAAGGGAGATTTATTGCTTTGCGAACAAAGGAGAAACACAGGGGACTCTGCCAAATGTTGTGACTCTCTTGATCTGGAGCGACAAGGGGTTTTAAAGGAGTTTCACTTGTTAACCTGGGAGATGCTCAGTTCTTAGGTCCCCAGCAAGCATTGCCCTCTGCAATGGGTGTGCTCCAGGCAGCCAGCTTTTAGCTTCTGTCATCCTGCTTAACAAAGGGGGGTAAAGTTCATCGCAGTTCCCTAAAACACAGTCCAAAGGGGTGTCAGGCTTACTCTCTTTATTACCCATTTTTACGTCCAAAATACTTAAGTTTTTACCACTGAAATCACACAACAAAACAAACAAAAACAAACAAACAATCAAAAAAATAGAAGACAAAACAAAACACAAAAAACAGAAAACCAGCGCCTAAACAGAAAAACAGTGGAACAGTGCAACATCTTGCTATAGCTCCAGGGTAGGAGCGCGTGCGTGCCTGTCGGCCCCTCTCTACAGTTCCAGAGGAATTCCCTACAGAACAGAACAGAGGACAGAAAGATTCTCGTTACTCTCCTGGAAAGGAGTATATGTGAGCCTCCCCAGGCCACATCTCTGTCATCAGAAAAGATCTCCCTTAACCGGATATCAGATGTTATAAAGGTGCCACTTACCTATGGAGGACTCCTCCACCAGGTGCTTGCTAATAGTTTTAGTGCAGAGGTTCACTGCAGTGCTCCCCGGACTAAAGGCTCTCTTCCTAATATAGAGAAGATGGACCAAATCAGGCCTGTGTGGAGAGCTGTTTCTTGGTGCCTATGGTTGATATACCATTCTAATTTGTGAAAGTGCCACAGAAAGTAGGGTAAGCCTCCTTCTCATGGTACGCTTGAAAGCAACTGTTTGGACAAAGTGGTTGCCAAGGCAGTGACCTCATTCAGTTCCTGAAGGATGCAACCTCACCTCACTTCCTTGGTAATGGAACTCTCTGAACTTGGGATGCAGGAAGCCAGGCACACAGAGTCAGTTCCAGTCCCAGTCCTAGTGGTCTCACTTGATTCAATTTAGCAAGGACAGAGTCAGTCTTTCTTGTTACCTACTGATGTGAGGATGGCCAAATGCCAGGAGTACTCTGAAGAGGGGCCTTTCCTAAAAAAGCAGGTAGTGGCTCACAGCTGGCTCCTGACCACTTCACAGAGTTGGAAATGGAATCCAGATCTGAGACAGGATAGGCCATATCGGGGGAACATAGTATGGCCCAACAGTCAGAGGACACTCCGGATAGTGAGAGACCTATTTGGGGGAAGGAGGTGCCTTTGTGGGTGTGGATGTGTGTTTGTGGTTTTGTCCCATGTTCTGAGAATAGGTAGGAAAGTCGGTTTGTTTGGTTTGGAGTGAACTGTTTCTAGTAAGTTGTTTAACAAGGCGAGTGTTTCTATGTCTGTGTATCTCACTGTGTCCATGGTTGTAGACATTAGAAAAAGAGAATGGATCAATGGATGTTTCCTGTCTAGTAGAAAGTTTCCCAGCATTCATCCTGCCCAATTTATGAATGCACTAGGGTTTGCCATATCGATGGGCAACACCTGCTATCTTCCTAAGTTCCTGTTTTCTTCCTGAAATCTAGCCACTCTCCAAAATAGGCTCATGCTTTTGAGTTCACGATATGTACCACCTCCAAGCACTGTGACATGGACATGTACTGGATAGCTGAAGGGAATGACAAGCATCTCAGAAAACTCAGATATCAATGTGACCAGGAAAGTCTCAGTGGAGAAACCCTGCAATGGGCCTTTTGATTGCCAATTTTTCTGTTGCCCTGAATGTCAGTAAGTTCTTTGCCTGAGGCCACGCCTTTGTGAATCCTGAAGAAAACAGTTTTCAAACGGAAATGATTGGGCATCACCTGTGGCTCTTTGCTTAATTGCTTTGTAAAGGGATGTGTCTGAATCAGCCTCTTGGTCCTGTGTGAGCCTGTGGCTTAGATTCTCAGCACCTGATGGATCTAAAGAACGATCCCATGTGTGGATCCAAAATCAAAATGGCCAAAAATCAGTCACTGTGGATGAAGTCCCTCACATTCCTCTGTAAGGTTCCTTACCTACATCAAGTGAGAATAGGGATCCTTTGGGTCAAATGAGTTCTTCAAAGCCCTGCAGATGCTAGCCCATAGGTTCTTGGGTTTTCTTATGAATCCAATTCAAATAAAGAATCTAAACCCCACAGTCAGTAGGCCTCAAATTGGAGAACAGAGCTGTATTAATGGCAGACCTGTTTGATAACTCCTTGTTCACAGGGAGGGTGTCCAGGCCACCCTGACTATTGGCAAATGAGGGGAAAGGGAGCTTATTTGGAACACTGTCTTGTACTGCGCCTCTCATGGAATCCTCTTGCCAGAAGTTATGGTGAGTGTCTATATGGAAGAAGATGAGTGGCATGTGGGAGTGTCTTGGTTTTAATTGTGGTCATTTGTGTGGCGGTTGGAAGAGATAATTGGGTCCACCTTGGCTTGAACTTTGGTGTGATTCCCCTTAGAGTCTGTGTTTTGGAATTGACCTCCGAGAATATATAAGGTCCTATGCCATTGTATATCCATATTTCTGGGACATCACTACAGAATGTAATTCTACGCTAAGTATACCAATCAAGAGCCCAATGAACTTCTGGGCTTCAAATCTTACCTATATTTCTGTTTTCATACTTATATTGAAAGATTAATAAAATAGGTACTTGTCACTTCTTGATTTTCTGTATGCTTAACAAAACACTGTTGAAATCTTGAGAACTGTTTGCTATTCTTGTTCCCAGAATGTGCTGTCCCCAACTGCCAAACTGCAGAATGTACTCGGTCAACCAGTTGCACGCAAACTGCCCACTCGCCCTTACCCATCAATAAACTTCCCTCCCTGCCCTCTCCAAGGAAAATATATAAGCACTTCTTAAGCTGTTCTCAGGGCTCTCTGCTCTATTCAAGAGAGCTCTGAGCCCTTGCATGCCGGACTCCCAATAAAGCCTTTGCTGTTGCATGAGACAGTCTCTTGGTGGTCTCTTCAACCGACCCTCGCCCGATCTTTACATCTCGTGGCCCCAGTGAGATCCGGCAGCCGCAGATGAAAGACCCCCAACGGGCTCCTCTGGGGGTAAATAAGGCCCCTCTTTCTGGTTTCAGGATTCAGGTTAGGGTTTCACAAAATGGCTATTGGTAAAGAGCGTGAGCTCTCTCCCACGGTGACTGACACACATGTCACAGAGCCACAGGCCATGTCCCTGGGGGATGAACTCATGAAATCGAGGAACAATAGTCTCCTTGATTCAGTGATATTTTGTTTCGGATTCGTTATTGCCAGCCCATCATGTTTTGCCGGCTACTCAGTCCTGGTCTCAGTATTGGACGACCATTGCCTGTCTTTATTGTCTTGTCTTGTCTGTGTCATGTGTCATTGCTTTTATTGTCTGTGTATATTTCATTATGGGACAGAGCACTTCAATGCCTCTGTTCCTGACCCTTGATCACTAGACCAAAGTCTGCTTAAGGGCTCAGAATCTTTCTTTTTCAGTAAAATGCCGGATCTGGCAGATTCTGTGTCTCAGAATGACCCACCTTTGTAGTCGGATGGCCCCTAGAAGGATCTTTCTACTTCGCACTAATTTGAAAAGTTCGAGATATTGTCTTTTAGCAGGGGCCACGTAGACATCCAGATCAACAGCCATATATCTTAACTTGTCAGGACCTCTACAAATCTCCTCCTCCAAGGATGAAGCCTTTCCTTGTCCCTGCACCCGCTCCTACTCCTTCCCCCACGATTCTATCTCTTTAACTCTCTGCTCCTCCTCTTGCACCCTCTGTTCTCCATGAGTCTCAAGACTCTACTGGACTCTCCTCCCCCTCCTTATCCTCTGCCTTCATCCCCCAACTCCCAACACCCTCTAAGTGATTCCCCTGCTGCTGACTCAGCCTCTCCACCATTCAAAGAAGCTAGGATGGCCCAGCACCATCCAGATGACTGTCCCGTGGCACACAGAGCCCCTCCTTCCCTGGAGGAAGCTGGCCCGGCTAAAAGAACTCAGAGAACTCGCCAACGTTTTTACACCTGCCTACTTGGGATAACTGCCAACAACTCCTAGGGACTTTCTTTATGACAGAGGAATAAGAGAAAAACCTCCAAGAAACTAAAAAAAAAATCCTCAGACCTGATTGGCGACCAACACAACTTCCCAACATAATCAAAGCCAGCTTACCCTTAAACCAAACCAACTGGCACCCCAACACCTTTGAAGATAAAGAGCATCTGTCCAATTATTGCCTGGCTGTAATAGCGGGTCTCCAAGGGGCTACTAGGTGACCAACTAATTTGGCCATGGTAAGAGAAATTATTCAAAGGCCTGATGAATCTCCCTCTTTGTTTCTAGAAAGAATTATGGAGGCATATAAGAGATATACTCCTTTCGATCCTCAGGCAGCGGATCAAAATTCATCTGTAACGATGGCCTTAATTGGGCAAGCTGCCATGGATATTAAAAAAATTTAAAAGAGAGATTTAGTCAGAGAAGCCGAGAAAATATACTATAAGAGAGAAACAGGAAGAAAGAAAGGGAGCAAAGGAAGGATGAGAGAAGCAAAAGACAGACTAAGGGATTGACCAAGATCCTGGTCACAACAAGAAAGAGGCCAGAAATTAAGACGTAAGGTGACAGGAAGGGATACCTGGGGCCATGCCAGAGGCCACCCTGGCCTCAGATCAATGTTCCTACTGTACAAAAAAGGATACTGGGCCAAAGAGTGCCCTATAAAGAGACAGCCACGCCAGCCAGCCATTCTGACTCTGGAGCATGACTAAAAAAGTTGGGGATCAGATCACTTCCCCTAGCTCAGGGTAACTTTTGAAGTGTAGCGGACCCCAGTAAACTTTGAAATGAAAACAGGAGCAGTATACTCAGCCCTTAAGGCCCCATTGGGCCCTCTATCAAATAAAAGGTCTGTAGTTCAAAGAACTAATGGCAGTAAATATCGGGCTTAGACTACTAAGAGGACCATGGACCTTGGGAAAGGAAAAATCTATCACTCTTTCCTAGTAATCCAGGAATGCCTGGACCCATTGATGGGCAGAGATCTGCTCACCAAGCTCTTGGCCTAAATAACTTTTAACCCTGAAGGCCCCCAAATGAAATTTCTAAATTCTTCAGTAAAAACTCCTATAGTCACGGCTTTAACTATATTAGTAGAAGATGAACATCCACTCTTCACACCCCCCAAGACTGATCAAACAGGCAAGCTACACCAGAAATGGATAACCGATTACGCAGATGCCTGGGCAAAAACTGCTGGGTTAGGCCTGGCCGTGAAACAAACTCCAATAACAGTGGAGTTAAAAACCTCAGCCTCCCCAATCAATGTCAAATAATATCCTCTAAGCAAAAAAAGCTAAAGATGAGATAAGGCCCCATATTCAGAAATATCTGGACTTAGGGCTCCTAAGGCCCTGTCAATTGGCCTGGAACACTTCCCTGCTACTAGAAAAAAAAAAGCCAGGAACCGGGGACTATTGTCCTGTTAAAGACCTAAGAAAGATCAACAACAGAGTGCAGGACATTCACCACACGGTACCTAATCCGTACAATCTGCTTAGCACTCTGAACCCTGAGCGGAAATGGTATACTGTTCTGGACTTAAAAGATGCTTTCTTTTGCTTGCCTCTGCATAAAGATAGTCAGTTGCTGTTTGCTTTTGGGTGGGTAGACCCAGAAACCTGAACGTCTGGTCAACTAACTTTGACTAGACTCCCACTGGGGTTCAAAAACTCCCCCACTCTCTTTGATGAAGCCCTCCACAGAGATCTCAGCAATTTCAGAACTATGCACCCCAAATCACCCAGCTTCAATACGTGAATGACCTGCTACTGGCAGCCAACACCAAGGAAAACTGTGAGTCTGGGACCCAAGCACTATTATATGAGCTTGCTCAACTTGGGTATAGAGTTTCGGCCAAAAAAGCCCAAATTTGCTAGCATGAAGTAATCTTCCTGGGCTGTTACCTTAGGGGCAGTAAACGATGGCTCACTGAGCCCAGAAAACAAACCATTGTGTAGATACCACCCCCATCTAACAGGAGACAACTCAGAGAGTTTCTTGGGACTGCTGGCTTTTGCAGGTTATGGATACCTGGGTTTGCGTCTTTAGCTGCTCCTTTATACCCGGTGTTAATGGGAGATGCCCAATTCCAATGGACCCCTGATCACCAGGAAGTTTTTGATAACATCTATGGACACTGACACTGAACGCCTCAACTTCACTGAGCTCAGGCTGCAATTACAGAAAGCCCTACACTACGTTAAAAATGTACACCAACTCACTCACCTTGGTTCAATGAAACTGCTTGCATTCCTGTAGGATTAAGAACAGAGTTTTCCACTAACCGACTCACAGCGAAAGGAAATAACTGAACGGGTAACAAAAGCCTGTCGAGTCCGTCAATTGGTTAATGCTTACCCTTCCAGTTTCCTAGAGGAAAGCACCTACGAGGAACCAGAAAACGACAATTTTGGGAAGTGGACAATAGTGAAATTAAGCCAGCAACGTATGGACTTAAATATCTCCTAGTCTTTGTAGATACATTTTCAGGATGGACTGAACCCTTACACACAAACACACACACACACACACACACACACAAAAACAACCAAACTGCACAAATGGTTTTCAAGAAGATCCTGAAAGATATTTCTCCAAGATACGGTCTGCCTAAGGCAATAGGGTCTTATAATGGACTGGTGTTCATGGCTCAGGTAAGTCAGGTGTTCACTGGGACCCTGTGGATTAATTTGAAGTTACATTATGCTTATATACCCCAGAGCTCAGGACAGGTAAAAAAAATAAATAGAACCATTAAAGAGACCTTAACGAAATTAAGCTTAGAGCCCGGCATAAAAGATTGGATTATGCTCCTGCCTTATGCACTGTTTCATGCGAGAAATACTCCCTCTCTTTCTTTGTGTAACCTCACCCCCTATAAAATTCTCTATGATGCCCATCATCCAGTAAGGAACCTAACCCCAACTCTAAGGCCTAACGATCACTTCCACACCCCCTTGCTTGACAGACTTAAAGTCATTGAAAGAACTCAGCGATACCTGTGGAAACAGCTGGCCACTGCTTACCAACCTTGGGAGGAGGGGACTCTAAGTCAATATCAAGTAAGAGACTTCGTCTACATAAGACAACATCAGGTGTCATCCCTGGAACCCCACTGGAAAGGAACATACCAGGTGCTACTTATAAAACCTAAAGCGGTAAAAGTAGACGGAATCACTTTTTGGATCCATGCCTCTCATCTCAAGCCTTCGCTGTGTCCAGACTCTTGTTGGAAACTGGAAAAGCCTACTAACCATTTCAAATTGCGTATTCGCTATGTGGATAAGACTATAGACTCTCCCCTTGGCCACCAGTAGTTCTAACCCTCATCATTCCGTTCAGCAGCAATGGCTGATCACAAATCCTACTAGACAAGAAGTATGGTCTATCTCGCATACAGCCCCCTTAGAGACCTGGTGGCCATCTATCCACCCAGACATTTGTCAGCTCGGTATAGGTCTTTCCTATTGAGATATCCCTGATGAAGAGGATCCCACTAAAATTCCATTAAATCTCTTCTGTACCACAGATAATGGAAACAAACATTATGGATGCAGGGACACGCGAGACAGATTCAGGTTGGCTAGCCTAGATTACTATGTTTGCCTAGCGGACTATCAAAGGCACAAACAGCCACGGCTGTGTCGGGGAGAAGCCGACTTCTTGTGTAAGTCAAGTGAATGTGAGCATACAGGGGCTGCCTGGTGGAACCCAAACTCCTCATCAAATTCAGTACACAGCATTGGCCATATTACCAATTAGACAACCAAATACTATGGCCCCCAGAGGGTTCTCTAGATCCTCAAATTCTGCGTGACATTTTTAACTTTGGCAAGTTCTCAAAAGGGGGAAATTTCCCTATGTGGAATCCTTTTCCCTCCTTTGCTCACATCCTGTACTATGCTTCTCCAATAGTTCCTCACCCTCAGCCTTCTGCTCTAGACTCTCTGCTATCACTCCCATCTTAGCAACCTGATTTCTCCTCTCCAATTACTAAATCAAAAACCCAAACCTCCGCTGGTTCTCAGAACATTGCCCCCTTGCTGAGGTAGCAGGTACCAAGGTACCCCTTCACCCACTCACTCCTCTCTTTTCCTGTCAGTGCCTGCACTAGGTCCCAGCAAGTCCTCCAGCAAGCTAACCCAAAGCTCAAACCAGCTGATAAGAGGCCTCAGACCCCTATACAAGATGTACTGAAAATGGCCTTTAAAGTTGCTTTGTCATCACTGAAAACAGGTTTCTAAGAATTTAAAGTCCCTCAAAGGCTTTTTGGAATATTTACTCCCATCTTCCCCTCTGCTCTACCTGTTCTACTGCTCAAGTTTTGTTTTAGGAAAATCCCAAACCCCTTTCCCATTTTTCTTTTACATCTCTCTTTCCTCATTCTTAGATCCACGGAGCTGCTCTCAGCCTCGACTACCCCGTCTTCCCCCTCTGTACTAGGTCCATAGAAATGTCTTAAATGACCTTCTCCAGAAGTCTTCACCAAGGCTTACTTTAGGTCTTTCAGCAAAAGAGTCCCTCTGAAAGAGTTCAATGTACATAAAATTGCACTTTTCGTGTTGCCCTGTTCTACTTGACCACTGGCTGGAAAAATCACCACCCCTAAGCTAGACACCTCCTTACCAGTTTTTCACAAAATATGTGAACAAGGCCTCTGGCCTTGAGCTGGGGCTTCACCGAGATGGCTACATTTCTAAGATAAAAATGTTAGCAACTGGGCTCCATGGTGACAGCTGACAGGGAGAAAAAAAAGAGACAAAAAAGCTCTCCCCTTCCAAGGTGTCCTTGAAAAGTTAACTTGCCCAGAACAGAGGAAAAAAAACAGAAACAAAAACTAATTTTTGTGAATTTCTGCAGACTGTGAACTTCTGAGCCCCTTCCCTTACATGTTGGGTACAAACTCTAAAACTACCAAAACTTGGGTTTAAGGGGATTAATTGATTACAAAAGAAGCAATGCCCTCTAAATCCGGATGCAACCAAATAAGAATGTTTTCCTCACTTTGGTGCTATCTTAGGTGCATTTTCTTGTCCATCCATAAAACAGTATAATTCTATACACTTTAACATTATTTATGTTTTCATAAAATGGTCAATAGATGTGATTAATTATGTAATGATGTAGATGTTTTTCAGAGTGCTCTATCATGACGCAGGTTCATTTAAAGTTCAAATAGGGGGGCATACAACCCGGTTCCACCGGGAACCTGTATCCCTCACTTTAGCCATCCTATTAGGAATAATAATTGCTGAAGGCGTGGGCACAGGAAGAACTGCCCTAGTCCATGAGACACAACAAAGACACAATTAGAAGCAGAAATAGACCAAAGCTTAAAGACATTAAAAACCGACATCACAGCTTTACAGGAATTTTAACCTCTCTCTCTCTGAAGTTGTTTTATAGAGCAGGCGAGTGTTGGACCTCCTCTTCATGAGAGAAAGGTGCCTTTTTGCTTGCATTGAGGGAAGAATGTTGTTTTTATGCCGACAATACTGGAGTTGTAAAAGAATCAATGAGTAAATTAAGAAAACGACTTGAAGAGCGTCAAAGAGAGACAGAGGCCCCAGAAGGAAGGTTTGGGTCTTTGTTCACATAGTCAACCTGGTTAACTACGCTTTTATCTGCCAGGGCCGTTCCATTAATAATCCTCATATTATTGCTAATGGTAGGACCCTGTTTGCTCAACCGTGTAGTTTTCTTTCTAAACCAAATCGAACATGTTATTAAACCTAACCATACACTGTTCTCTCAATCTAATTTTACAGAAAAGTGGGGACAGAGTTGGTCTTAAAATACAGGAATATAGAGGATCTTCCACCTGCTGAGAAACTCAAGGGTCCATGCAGAAATGATCCCTGGAGAAGATGTAGGCAACTATGAAGGACCTGAGAGAGCAGAAGTCTTCCATGGCAAACAACCTGCTCAGGATGAAGGGATGTGTCTGAATCAGCCACTCTCTTCTTAATGTATAGAAGATGGACCAAAGCAGGCATGTGTTGAGCTGCTCCTGCATGCCTATGGTTGACATACCACTCTAACTGGGGAAAGTGTCACAGGAAGTAGGGGCAGCCTCCTTCTCATGGGAACCTTGGAAGCAACTGTTAGGACAAAGTTGTTGCCAAGGCAGTGACCTCATTCAGTTGCTAAAGGAAGTGACCTCACCTAACTTCCTTGGTGATGGAACTCTCTGAACTTGGAATCCAGGAATCCAGGCACCAAGAGCCAGTCCCAGTCCCAGTCCCAGTGGTCAAACTTATTTTGATTTACCAAGGACAGACTCAGTCTTTCTTGGAACCTACTGATGTGAGGATGGCCAAATGCAAGTAAAGCTATGAATAGGGGCCTTTCCTGAGAAAGCAGGCAGTGGCTCACCGCTGGCTCCTGACAACTTCACAGAGTTGGCCAAGGAGACCAGATTTGAGACAGAACAGGCCATTTCCAGAGAACATAGTATGGCCCACCAGTCAGAGGACACTCCGGATAGTCACAGACCTACATGGGGGAAGGAGGTGCCTTTGTGGTGTGGGTGTGGGTTTGTGGTTTTGTCTCATGTTCTGAGAATAGGTATGAAAGGTGGTTTGTTTTGTTTGGAGTGAACTGTTTCTAGTAAGTCGTTTGACAAGGTGAGTGTTTCTATGTCTATGTATCCCACTATGTCCGTGGTTGTAGACATTAGAAAAGAGAATGCATCAATGAATATGTCCTATCTAGTAGAAAGCTTCCCAGCATTCATCCTGCCCTATTTATGAATGGACTGAAGCTTGCCTTATTGATGTGAAACACCTGCTATCTACCTAAGTTCCTGTTTTCTTCCTGAATTCTCGCCACTCTCCAGAATAGGCTCATGGTTTTGTGTTTAAGATATGTACAACCTTGAAGCTCTGTGACATGACCATGTGCTGAATAGCTGAAGGGAATGGCGAGCATCTAAGAAAACTCAGATATCAGTTTGACCAAGAAAGTCTCAGTGAAGAAACCCTGCTTGGGGCCTTTTGTTTACCAATTCTTCTGTTGCCCTGAATGTCAGGAAGGTCTTTTCCTCAGTCCACCACTTTGTGAAGCCTGAAGAAAGCAGTTTTCAAATGGAAATGAATGGGCATTACCTGTGGCTCTCTGCTTAATTGCTTTGGAAAGGATGTGTCTGAATCAGCCTATTTGCCTTGTGTGAGGGTGTGGCTTAGATTCTCAGCTCCTGATGGATCTAAAGAAAGATCCCATGTGTACATCCAAAACCAAAATGGCCAAAAGAGCAGTCCTTGTGGATGAAGTCTCTCGCCTCTTCTGTAACTTTCCTGACCTCCATCAAGCCAGAATAGGGATCCTTTGGGTCAAATGAGTTCTTCAAAGCCCTGCAGAGGCTAGCCCACAGTTTCTTGGGTTTTCTCAAGACTCCAATTCACATAAGGAATCCAAACTCCACAGTCAGTTGGCCTCAAATTGAAAAAGCAAAGCAGTATTAATGGGAGGCCTATTTGTTCTCTCCTGGTTCACAAGAAGGGTGTCCAGGCCACCCTGACTTTAGGCAAATTAGGTGCAAGAGAGCTTATTTTGGACACGGTCTTGGGCTGTGCCCCTCATGAAAAACTTTTGCCAGAGGTCATTATGAGTGTCTATATGGAAAAAGATGAGCGCCACATTGGAGTGTTTTGTTTTAAATTGTGGTCATTTGGGTGGCGGTTGGAAGAGATGACTTGGTCCACATGTTCTTGAACTCTGGTGTGATTCCCTTAGAAACTGAGTTCTCAAACTGACCTCAGAGAAGTATTGCCATGAATAGTGATGAGATTTTATGAAGCCAGGCATGAGTGTCGCCCTTGGAAACTAAGTTCTAGGCCCAGGATGGCTTTCCACAGAGCACTAGGCCTCTCAGCCAGGATACCACATGATTTTATTCTGAAAGATTTGGCACTCATAGTTGAGAGTCAAAACTTATATGGACCTCACATTGTAGACGTCAATGGGCATAATATCATGTGATCTTTTGGCCACTCTTTGGGAAGCCTTACCTGTGAGTGTTCTCCAGAACTTTCATTGAAATGAGCTTCCTAACCATTTAATGGTTCCTGAAAGAATTGAAACTCACAGTGCCTCCAACTTCATCCTTGAAAAATGGCTAGAAAAGTACCATAAAATTTTTGAAATTCCCATCACCAGGTGGCACTGGAGAACCTTTGGATGTCCTGTTACTGATCATGAATATACCAGACAGTGCCTTGATTGACTGGGTTTCATGTAAATGGTGTAGAACAGAGATGTCAGTAAGTTGGACTCTGTTGAGTAGTTGTACTAGAGCAGTGGTGGGCAGGTATGTGATAAAACATCTGTGGTGGGGCCATGTGGATCTTCCATTGGCTTCAAAATGGCTTGTGACTGACATGGTGCAGCCAACAGAACCTTCCATGTAAAGGCAACTTGTTATATGGAGAGTTTTCAGGACATTGTTCAGAATCAGGTTGCTATGGTCAAGGGGGCAAGCTATGTGGGATAGAATCCTGGTTCTTGTATCCTCCTGCAGAACTTGACCCACCACACATGACAGAACTCCCTCTTGCACTGAGACCCAATTGAACTCCTTGTATTTTGTGAAGCAAATACCAAACTCCCAGTGCAGCAAGAAGAAACAAAACGAAAATGGAGGATGACCATATGGCTTCAAAGTGCACATGGAAAGACATTTAGCCCCCAGTGGCCACAGTTTACCTAAAAAGAGAATTTAGCACTGCTGCCTCATGTTCATTGGGAAATAAGAAAGCATGTCCTCCAGGTCTCATAGATGCAGACCAAGCTTTTATGGTCTCACTAGAAAGGAAGCTAAAGCTCCTGACAACAACATATCTTTCAAGTGCCCAACCCCACAGGCAGTTTCTCAAGAAGTGTCTATGCCAGCAGACCTCCATGTTTGTGGAGGATTTACCCTGTCCCTTACCTTTGGAAACTCCTCTGCCACTTCCAAGGTGTGGGCTCCTGAGCATATTCCATTCCAGATATTTGTTCACAGATTTTCTAAATCTTCTCCTCTAATTGTGTCTTACTTGGGGCGAAGGTATTGTCAAGGCATTGTTCTGGATGAGAGTGGGAAGATTTTTGTGTAGCACATATTTACATACACATTGGATTCATTTTTCAATTTTCCATTTGAAATACTGAATCCTTGACACTAACCTATACCCTACTAGATTCTGACAACTAATTCTAATATAATGGAGAAAAATAACCCAAACAGAATAGAAATACTAGCACTTCAGAGGAGCCATGGTGTATAGTTGGTCTTCCCTTTTGCATGATATAGGGTAGGAGTTATAAATCTTGTCAATTTTTTGTTGAAAGAGTTCTGCATGTGTTTTTAAAGTTAACACATATGTGAATTCCTGTCTCCCTTTTTCTGTAGCCAATTCAGCACATGTATTTTTATATGCACATATAGAATCCTACCTGGTATCACACCTATATTCTTGAGAGGTGGCTAACTTGGCAGAGACAAAGTGTGAGAAGAAATCACTCCTCCTAAATGCTTTTGGAACTGATAATTCAAATTATGAGTGAGCTTCTTAGTTGAAAAACATTATACATAAATCCATGTTCAGTAAAATTAATATTTTTGGATCTGTGGATGATATATATTTCACGATGAATTTTAATTGGCATATATATTGCTACTTTTTAATGTCTCTGTGTGTGTTTTGTGTATATATATATATATATATATATATATATATATATACTCTCTAGATTTTGCAAAATATGAAATATATGTGTCTTATTATACACTCCCTAAATTCATTCTTGTTCATGTATGTGGTTTTATATTCAAATTTTCATAAGATTATTTTCAGAAATATTCATGCACCTGAAATAC
This sequence comes from Callospermophilus lateralis, assembly GCF_048772815.1. Taxonomy (NCBI): domain Eukaryota; kingdom Metazoa; phylum Chordata; class Mammalia; order Rodentia; family Sciuridae; genus Callospermophilus; species Callospermophilus lateralis. The sequence goes on along the minus strand of NW_027512722.1, from coordinate 865,957 downwards.
ATATTTGTTTTATAGTATTGAAAACTCACTTCAGTAAATGGTGCAAACAAATCCTTATATTTTTACAGTAACTGACCCAATTTAACATCAATGCAAGTAGATTCCTATGGGACATGATGTGTATTTTGACGTTCATTTTTATACAACACTGGTACATTACTATTTCTTCAGTTTTTGTACATCATAGAATATACATTTCATCCACAACTTCATAAATTTAAAGAAATTTGTAACACATTCTATCACTTCCTGCTTCAGAACATATGTATTCCTCTTTGTTTTTGACTGGTCATTTCATGAGACTTCTTTCCAAACACATTATTTTCGATTTCCATAATCAATTTTGAAGCAAAATTCACACACTCTTTATGATGAACCACACCCGTAATATTTCCATTGGATGTATAAATGGTTGGAATGAATGTATGTATATCAACATATGATTCCCTGTGTATATTCAGATATCAATTTATTCCAATTTCTAAAGTTCGAACCAGTTATATTATTTATTCGCACTATGGTCTATTCATGCATTATCTCTATATTCATACACACATGGTACACCTATATGTACCCCCAATACTAATTTATACCTCTTCAAAATATTGCTCCAAGAAATGGTGGTAGAAATACTCATGTCACCTGATCTACATATACATTTTATCACAGTAATATTCTGGCCACAAAATGCAAAGTCACACTTACGATTGTACAAAAGCCTAAATGGAATGTGAGTATGGATTATGAAAATCACCCATGTCCAGGTTGCCTAATGCTCTCAAATGTCAATCCTATTGGTGACTACATATTTGTTTCTTCCTAAGATTATATATTCAATCTCAAGCCTGTTGAAAATATCTATTGCTATCACTCATTTTATACTTTGCCTGATTTCCTTATGTCTCTATTGATATCTGCTTTCCTACATATTTTCCCCAGTTCATCATTGTGACTGACTCTTCACATGTGCTGACATGTGCATTTTTTTGTGTACCTGAAACCCTATTGCTAAAGAACTTTTTGTCCAAATCATATACTCACACGTTTTTCTAATCTTACCAACTATCTTCGTAATCTTACCAACTCTCCCTTTTTGAATGGATGTTCTCCTCAACATTCAATCATCTAAGGTACAAGATCCTATGCCATTGTGTATAGATTTATCTGAGACATCTGGGCAGAACATAATTCAAAGCTAACTATTCCAATCAAGGACCCAATGACCTTCTGGGCTTTAAATCTTACTGAGATTTCTGTTTTCATACATATATTTCACCTCTATAATCTTATAAATATCGCAGGTTCCCAATACCATTATTCATCCAGCAGAATGATCCTAACCCAAATCAAAAATGTTATTAACCCTAACCATACACGATTCCCTCAATCTACCTTTATAGAAGAGCAGGGACAGAGTTGGTCTTACAATACAGGAATGTAGGAGATCTTCAACCTGCAGAGAACCTCAAAGGTCCATGCAGAAATGATCCCTGGAGAAGATATAGGCAGCTATGAAGGACCTGAGAGAGCAAAAGTCATCTTCCATGACAAACAACCAGGTAAGGATGAAGGGATGTGTCTGAAGCAGTCTCTCTCTTCTTAATCTAGAGAAGATGGACCAAGCCAGTCCTGTGTGGAGAGCTGTTCCCGGGTGCCTATGGTTGATATTTCATTTTAACTTGTAAAAGTGTCATAGGAAGTAGGGGCACGCTCTATTTCATGGACCCTTGGATGCAACTGTTAGGACAAAGTTGTTGCCAAGGCAGTGACCTCATTCAGTTCTAGAGGAAGTGACCTACGTCACTTTCTTGTTGACGTACCACTCCGAACTTTGGATCCAGGGAGACAGGCACCCTGAGGCAGGCCCCTTCCCAGTCCCAGTGGTCTCACATGTTTGGATTAACCAAGGACAGAGTCAGTCTTTCTTGGCAAATACTGAATTGAAGATGGACAAATGCCAGGAAAGCTCTGAAGAGGGGCTTTTTTTTTTTTGATAAAGCAGGCAGTGGCTCACCGCTGGCTCCTGACAACATCACAGTGTTGGCCAAGGAGACCAGATCTGACATACAACAGCCCATTTCAGGGGAACATAGTATGGCCCACCAGTCAGAGGATGCTCTGGATAGTCACAGACCTACTTGGGGAAAGAAGGTGCCTTTATGGGTGTGTTTGTGTGTTAGTGATTTTGTCTCATGTTTTAAGAATATGTAGGAAAGTCGGTTTGTTTAATTTGGAGTGGCCTGTTTCTAGTAAGTCCTTTGAGAAGGTGAGTGTTTCTGTGTATCCCACTGTGTCCGTGGTTGTAGACAATAGAAAAGAGAATGCATCAAAGGATGTGTCCTGTCTAGTAGAAATCTTTGCAGCATTCATCTTGTCCAATTTATGAATGGACTGCAGCTTACCTTATAGATGGGCAACACCTACTACCTTTCTACATTCCTGATTTCTTCCGGAATTCTGGCCACTCTCCCATAGGCTCATGGTTTTGTGTTCAAGATATGTATCTCCTCCACAATCTGGGACATGGCCATGTCCTGGATAGCTGAAGGGAATGGTGAGTATCTCAGAAAACTCAGATATCAGTGTGACCAGGAAAGTCTCAGTGGAGAAACTCTGCTTTGGGAATTTGCTTTCCTATTGTTCTGTTGCCCTGAATGTAAGGAAGGTCTTTGCCTAAGGCCACACCTTTCAAAAGCCTGAAAAAATCAGTTTTCAAATGGAAATAAGTGGGCATCACCTGAGGATCTTTGCTTAATTGCTTTGCAAAGGGATATGTCTGAATCCGCCTCTTAGTGCAGTGTGAGTCCATGGCTCAGATTCTCAGCACCTGATGGATCTAAAGAAAGATCCCATGTGTGCATCCAATTCCAAAATGGCCAAAAGAGCAATCATTGTTGATGAAGTCTCTTGCTTTCCTCTGTAAGGTTCCTGATCTCCATCAAGTCAGAAGAGGGATCCTTTGGGTCAACTGAGTTCTTCAAGCCCTGCAGAGGCTAGCCCATAGGTGCTTGGGTTTTCTCATGACTCCAAATCACATAAAGAAACTATACCTGACAGTCAGTATGCCTCAAATTAGAGAAGCGGAACAGTATTAATGGCAGGCATCTTTGATCAGCCCTGGTTCACAGGAACGGTGTCCAGAAACACTGACTTTAGACAAATGAAGGGCAAGGGAGCTTATTTTGACATTGTCTTGTGCTGTGTGCCTCATGGAAACTTCCAGCCAAGGTTATGATTAGTGTCTATATGAAAGAAGATGAGGGGCATGTGTGAGTGTTTTGGTTTTAATTCTGGTCATTTGTGTGGCGGTTGGAAGAGATGACTGGGTCACCAGGGATTGAACTCTGGTGTGTTTCCCCTTAGAGACTGAGTTCTGAAACTGACCTCAGAGAAGTATTGCCATGAATTGTGTTGGGATTTTAGGAGGCCACGCATGAGAGTCGCCCTTGGAACCTGAGATCTAGGACCAGGGTGGCTTTCCACAAAGAACTGGGAATCTCAGCCTGGATATCACATGATTTTATTCTGAAAGACTTTGCAGCCATAGTAGAGAGTCAAAACACATAGGACCTCACATTGTAGACCTCAATGGTCCTGGCTTCAAGTGACCTTTTGTCCACTTTTTGGAAAGCCTTGCCTGTGAGAGTTCTCCAGAATTTTCTTTGAATCGAGCTTTCTCAACATTTAATGGTTTCTGAATAACTGAAATTCACAGTGCATCCAATGTCATCCTTGAAAAATGGCTAGATAAATATCATGAAATTTTTGAAATTCCCATGATCTGGTGGCACTCAAGAAACATTGGATCTCCTATTGCTTATCATGAGTGTACCAGAGAGTGCCTTGATTGACAGGGATTTCTGAAAATTGTTTAGAACAGACATGCCAGTAATTTGTAGCCTGCTGAGTAGTGGGCGTAGAGCAGTGGTGGGCAGGTGTGTGATAAAGTATCATGGTGGGTCCATGTGGATCTGCCATTTACTTCCAAATGGCTTGTGACTGACATAGTGCAGACTTCAGACCCTTATATGTAATGGCATCTTGTTATATGGCGAGGTTTCAGGGCAATGTTCAGAATCAGGTTGCTATGAACAAGGGGGCAATCTTTGAGAGATAGAAACCTGGTTTGTGCATTTTCTTGCAGACCATAACCCACCACACGTGACAGAACTCTCTCCAGCACTGTTTGCCTGTTGAACTCCTTGTATTTCGTGAAGCATGTACCAAACTCCAAGTGCAGCAGCAAGAAACACCACGAAAATTGGAGGATGACCAAATGGTTTCACAGTCCACACGGGGAGAAAATAAACCCCCAGGGGCCACAGTTTATCTACAAAGAGAGAATTCAGCACTGCTGCCTCGTGTTCATTGGAAAATAAGAAACTTTGTCCTCCAGGTCACATAGATGCAGACCCAGCTTTGAGGGTATCACTACAAAGGAAGCTTAACTCCTGACAAAAACCTATATATCAGTGCCCAACCTCTGTGGCAGTTTCTCAAAAAGATTTAGGCATGCAGAGCTCCATGCTTGTGGAGTGTGTACCCTGTCCTTACTTTTGAAAACTCCTATACCACCTCCAAGTTTGTGCACTCCTGAGCATTTTCCATTACAGAAATGTAATCACAGATTTTGCAACTTTTCTTCTCCAATTGTGTCTTACTTGGGGCGAAGATAATTTCAAGGCATTGTTCTGGATGAGAGTCGGAAGATTTGTTTTAGCACATATTTGCATACACATTGGATTAATTTTCCTATTTTTCCATTCACAATTCTGAATCCCTGACACTAACCCATATTCTAATAGACTCCGACTACTAATCCTAATATGATGGAGAAAAATAACCCAAACAGTACGTAAATACATGCAGTTCAGGGTTGGACTTGCCTTTTGCATGATAAAGGGTAGGTATTATGAATCTAGTCAATTTTTAATTGAAATAGTTCTCCGTGTGTTTTTAAAGTTAACAAATATGTGAATTACTGTCTCTCATTTTCTGGAGCCTTTTCAGCACATGTATTTTTATATGCACAAATAGAATCCTACATGGTATCAAACGTACATTCTTTTGAGTTACATGACTTGGCAGATACAAATTGTGAGAAGTGATCACTCGTCCTAAACGCTGTTAGAACTGAAAATTCAACCTATGGGTGAGCTTCCCAGTGGAACAACATTATACATAAACCCATGTTCAGTAAAATGAATGTTTTTGCATCTTTATGATATATATTTCATGATGAATTTTGATTGGCATATATATTGCTACTTTTTAATTTCTGTGTTTGTGTGTGTGTGTGTGTGTCCATATATGTGCATATATATATATATATATATATATATATATATATATATATATACTGTCCAGATTTTTAAAAATATGAAAAATATGTGTCTTATATACACTCCCTAAATTCATTCATGTTCATGGATGTGGATTAATAATCAACTTTTCACAAGATTATTCTTAGAAATACTCATACACATGAAATACATAGTTGTTTCCTAGTACTGAGAACTAACTTCAGTGAAAGGTGCATACAAATTCTAATATGTCTGCATTAACTGACCCAGTTTAACATCAATGCATGTTGGTTCCTATGGGACATGATGTGTATTTTGACGTTAATTTTTATTCCACACTGGTACATTACTATTTCTTCAGTTTATGCACATCATAGGATATATATTTCATTCACTAGTTAGCAAATTTATAGGCATTTGTTTCACTTTTAGTCACTTCCTGCTCCAGAACACATGTATTTCTCTATGTTTCTTGACTGGTCTATTCATGAGACTTTTTTTTTCCAAATATATTGTTTTCGATTTCCATAATCAATTTGAAGAAAAACTCACACACCCTTCATGATTAACCATAACCATAAGATAATCATTAGATATATAACTGGTTGGAATTAATGATTGTATATCAATATAACATTTCTTATATATTTTCAGATATCCATTCAATCCATTATTTAAAGTGGATCCAGTTATATTATTTATTCACAGTATGGTCTATTCATGCATTATGTCTATATTAATAGAAGCAGGGTACACCTATTTCTACCCCCATACTAATTTATAAATCTTCAAAATATTGCTCTCAGAAATGGTGGAAGAAATACTCATGTCACCTGATCTACATACACATTTTATCACAGAAATATTCCGGACACAAAAAGCAAAGATCACACTTACAATTGTACCAAAGCCTAAATGGAAAGATAGCATGCATTACTAAAAACATCCATGTGCAGGTTGCCTAATGCTCTCAAATATCAATCCTATTGGTGACTACATATTTGTTTCTTCCTAAGATTATATATTCAACTTCAAACCTGTTGAAAATGTCTAACCCTATCACACACTTTATACTTTGCTTGATTTCCTAATATCTCTATTGATATCTGCTTTCCTACATGTTTTCCCCAGTTCATCATTGTGACTGACTCTTCACATGTGCTGACATTTACATACACTCTCTACCCGAAACCCTATTGCTGAAGAACTTTTGGTCCAAATCCTATACTCACTCTTCTTTCTAAACCTACCAACTTCCTTCCTAATCCTACCGAATATCGGTTTTTGACTGGATGTTCTCTTCAGCATTCAATCATCCAAGGTACAAGGTCCGATGTATATTGATTTATCTGAGACATCTGTGCAGCACATTACTCAAAGTTAGGTATCCCACTCAAGTCCCCAATGCCCTTCTGGGCTTCAAATCTTACCTAGATTTCTGCTTTCATACTTATATTTCACATGTATACTCTTGTAAATATCACAGGTTGCCAATACCATTATTCATCCTGCAGAATGATTCGTAACCCAAATCGAACATGTTATTAACCCTAACCATACACTGTTCCCTCAATATAACTAACTTAAGAGCAGCGACAGAGTGGGTCTTACAATATAGGAATGTAGAAGATCTTCCACCTGCTGAGAACCTCAAAGATCCATGAAGAAATCATCCTTGGAGAATATGTAGGCAGCTATGTAGGACCTGAGAGAGCAATAGTCATCTTCCATGGCAAACAACCTGGTCAGGATGAATTGATGTGTCTGAGTCAGCCTCTCTCTTCTTAATGTAGAGAAGATGGACCAAACCAGGCCTCTGTGGAGAGCTGTTCCAGGGTGCCTATGGTTGATATATCATTCTAACTTCTGAATGTGTCACAGGATGTTGGGGCAGCCTCTATCTCATGGGAACCTTGGAAGCAACTGTTAGGACAAAGTGGTTACCAAGGCAGTGACCATATTCAGTTCCTGAAAGAAGTGACCTCACTTCACTTCCTTGGTGATGTAATTCTCTGAACTTGGGATCCAGGAAGCCAGGCACCAAGAGCCAGTCCCACTCCAGACCCAGTGGGCTAACTTGTTTGCTTTTCCCAAAGACATAGTCAGTCTTTCTTGGTACCTGCTGATATGAGGATGGCCAAATGCCAGCAGAGCTCTGAAGAGGGGCCTTTCCTGAGAAAGCAGGTAGTGGCTCACCGCTGGCTCCTTACAACTTCACAGAGTTGGACAAGGAGACCAGATGTGAAACAGGACAGGGCATTTTGGGGGAACATAATATGGCCCACCAGTCAGAACACACTTCGGATAGTCACAGACCTATTTAGGGGAAGAAAGTGCCTTTGCCGTTGTAGGTGTGAGTTTGTGGTTTTTTCTCATGTTCTGAGAATAGGTAGGAAAGGTGGTTTGTTTGGTTTGGAGTGGACTGTTTCTAGAAAGTCGTTTGACATTGTGAGTGTTTCTATGTCTGTGTATCCCACTGTATCCATGGTTGTAGACATTAGAAAACAGAATGCATCAATGGATGTGTTGTCTCTAGTTGAAAGCTTCCGCGATTCATACTGCGCAATTGATGAATGGACTGCAGCTTGCCTTATGGATGGGCAACATCTATTATCTTCTAAAGTTCCACTTTTCTTCGTGAATTCTGGCCACTCTCCAGAATAGACTCATGGTTTTGTTTCCCAGATATGTAACACCACAAGGCTCTGTGACATGGCCATGTTCTGGATAGCTGAAGGGAATGAGAGCATCTCAGAAAACTCAGATATCAGTGTGACCAGTAAAGTCTCAGTGGAGAAACCCTTCTTTGGGCCATTTGCTTAATTCTATTTCTATTACCCTGAATGTCAGAAAGGTCTTTGCCTCAGGCCACCCCTTTGTGTAGCCTGAAGAACACTGTTTTCATATGGAAATGAATGGACACCACCTGTGGCTCTTTGCTTAATTGCTTTGGAATGGGATGTGTCTGAATCAGCCTCTTGTCCTTGTATGAGGTTGTGGCTTAGATTCTCAGCACCTGATGGATTTAAAGAAAGATCCCATGTGCTTTCAAAACTAAAATGTCCAAAAGAGCAGTCATTGTGGATGAATATTTTTGCCTTCTTGTTTTAGGTTCCTGAACTCCATCAAGTGAGAATAGGGATCATTTGGGTCAAATGAGTTCTTGAAATCCGTGCAGAGGCTACCCCATATGTGCTTGGGTTTTCTCATGACTCCAAATCACATAAAGAATTATACCCTACAGCCAGTAGGCTGAAATTGGAGAAGTGGAACACTTTAACAGCAGGAATATTTGATCACTCCTGGTTCACAGGAAGAGTGTCCAGGCCACCATGATTTTAGGCAAATAAGGGGCAAGTGAGCTTATTTTGGACACTACCTTGGGCTCATAGAAACCTCCAGCTAGAGGTTATGAGGAGTGTCTACATGGAAGAAGATGATGGGCCTGTGGGAGTGTTTTGATTTTAATTGTGGTAATTTTTGTGGCGGTTGGAATGGATGACTGGATCCACCTGGGCTTGAACTCTGGTGTGATTCCCCTTAGAGACTGCATTCTGGAATTGACCTCAGAGAAGTATTGCCATGAATTGTGTTGGGATTTTAGCAGGACACACATAAGACTCACTCTTGGAAACTGAGATCTATGCCCAGGGTGGCTTTCCACAGAGGCCTGGGAATCTCAGCCAGGATATCACATGATTTTATTATGAAAGACATGGCAGCCATAGATGAGAGTCAAAACACACATGGACCTTACATTGTAGACGTCAATTGGCCTGGCTTTATGTGACCATTTGGTAATTCTTTGAGAAGCCTTGACTGTGAGAGTTCTCTAGAGCTTTCATTGAAATGAACTTTCTCAACACTTAATGGTTCCTGAATGAATTGAGACGCACAGTGCCTCTAACTTCATTTTTGAAAAATTGCTAAATAAATACCATGAAATTTTTGAAATTCCCATGACCAGGTGGAATTGCAGAAAATTTGATGTCCTGTTGCTTATCATGTGTATACCAGACAGTGCCTTGTTTGACTGGGTTTCATGAAAATGATGTAGAACACGAGATGCCAGTAATTTGGAGCCTTCTGAGTAGTGCGCCTAGAACAGTGGTGGGAAGGAGTGTGATAAAACATCATGGAGGGGCTATGTGGATCTGCCATTGGCTTCCAAATGGCTTGTGACTGATATAGTGCAGACATGAGACCCTTATATGTAAAGGCATCCTGTTATATCGAGAGTTTTAAGGGCAATGTTCAGAATAAGGTTGCTATGGTTATTGGGGCAAGCTCTGTGCGATAGAAGCCTGGTTGGTGCATTCTCCTGCAGACCCTGACCCACCACAAGTGACAGAACTCCCTTCAGCACTGTATCCCAGATGAACTTCTTATATTTTGTGAAGCAAATACCAAATTCCCAGTGCCCCAGCAAAAAACACCATGAAAAGTGGAGGATGACCAAATGTCTTCACAGTCCCCACTGGGAGACACTTAGCCTCCAGTGGCCACAGTTTACCTACAAAGAGAGAATTGAGCACTGCTGCCTCATGTTCATTGGAATATAAGAAACCATCTCTTCCCGGTAACATAGATGCAGACCCAGCTTTGATTGTCTCACTACAAAGGAAGCTAAAGCTCATGACAGCAACATATATTTCAGGATCCCAACCTCAGAGGCCATTTCCCAAGAATTCTTAGGCCAGCAGAGCTCCTTGTTTGTGGAGTGTTTACCCTTTCCTTTACTTTTGGAAACTCCTCTACCACCTCCAAGGTTGTGAACTCCCGAGCATATTCCATTCCATATAAGTATTCCTAGATTTTTACACTTTTCTACTCTAATTGTGTCTTACTTGGGGCAAAGGTATTGTCAAGGCATTGCTCTGGATGTGAGTGGGAAGATTTTTGTGTAGCACATATTTACATACACATTGGATTCATTTTCCAATTTTCCATTTGAAATACTTAACCCCTGACACTAACCCGTACCCTACTAGTCTCTGACTAATAATCCTAAAATGATGGTGAAAAATAACCCAAAAAGAATAGAAATACAAGCAGTTCAGAGGAGGCATGGTGTATAGTTGGAATTGCCTTTTGCATTATATAATGTAGGAGTTTTAAATCTAGTCAATTTTTTTGTTGAAATAGTTCTACATGTGTTTTTAAAATTAACAAATATGTGAATCCCTGTCTTCCTTTCTCTGTAGCCTATTCAGCGCATGTATTTTTATATGCACATATAGAATCCTACCTGATATCACTTGTACACACATGTGAGGTGGCTGAATTGGCAGATGCAAATTGTGAGAAGAGATCACTCCTCCTAAACGCTGTTGGAACTGAAAATTCAACCTACGGGTGAGCTTCCTAGTTGAATAACATTATACATAAATCCATGTTCAGTAAAATGAATATTTTTCGATCTTTGGATTATATATATTTCATGATGAATTTCGATTGGCATATATATTGCTACTTTTTTTTTCTTTTATTGGTTGCTCAAAACATTACAAAGCTCTTGACATATCATATTTCATACATTAAATTCAAGTGGGTTTTGAACTCCAATTTTTACTCCAAATACAGAATGCAGAATCACATCAGTTACACATTCATATTTTTACATAATGTCTTATTAGTTACTGTTGTATTCTGCTACCTTTCCTATGCTCTACTATCCCCCCTCCCCTCTCTTCCCATCTTCTCTCTCTACCCTACCTACTGTCATTCATTTCTCTTATTGTTTATTTTCCCATTACACTCACAACCTCTTATATGTAATTTTTTTGTAACAATAAGGGTCTCCCTCCATTACCATGCAATTTCTCTTTTCTCTCCCTTTCCCTGCCACCTCATGTCTCTGCTTAATGTTAATCTTTTCTTCATGCTCTTCCTCTCTGCTCTGTTCTTAGTTGCTCTCATTATATCAAATAAGTCATTTGGTATTTGTTTTTTTGGGATTGGCTAGCTTCACTAAGCATTATCTGCTCTAGTGCCATGCATTTCCCTGCAAATTCCATGATTTTGTCATTTTTTAGTGCTGCGTAATCCTCCATAGTATATAAAAAAAAAACATTTTTTTTTATCCATTCATCTATTGAAGGGAATCTGGGTTGGTTCCACAGTGTAGCAATTGTGAATTGTGCTGCTATGAACATCGATGTGGCAGTATCCCTGTAGTACGCTCTTTTAAGGTCTTCAGGGAATAGTCCGAGAAGGGCAATAGCTGGTTCAAATGGTGCTTCCATTCCCGGCTTTCCCAGGAATCTCCATACTGCTTTCCAAATTGGCTGCACCAGTTTCAGTCCCATCAGCAATGTACAAGAGTACCCTTTTCCCCACATCGTCGCCAGCACTTGTTGTTGTTTGACTTCATAATGGCTACCAATCTCACTGGATTGAGATGGTATTTTAGGGTGGTTTTGATTTGCATTTCTCTGACTGCAAGAAATGGAGAGCATTTTTTCATGTACTTATTGATTGATTCTATGTCCTCCTCTGAGAAGTGTCTGTTCAGGTCCTTGGCCCATTGGGTTATTTGTTATCTTATTGTCTAATTATTTGAGTTCTTTGTATACTTTGTATACTCTGGATATTAGGGCTCCATCTGAAGGGTGAGGAGTAAAAATTTGTTCCCATGATCTTGGCTCCATATTTACCTCTCTTATTCTTTCTCTTTTTTTAAAAAAAAAATTTCAGTTTAAGTAATTCCCATTTGTTGATTCTTGTTATTAACTCTTGTGCTATGAGTGTCCTATTAAGGAATTTGGAGCCTGACCATACAATATGTAGATCGGAACCAACTTTTTCTTCTATCAAATGCAGAGTCTCTGATTTGAATCTAGCTCCTTGATCCACTTTGAGTTAACTTTTGTGCATGGCGAGAGAAAGGGATTCAGTTTCATTTTGTTGCATGTGGATTTCCAGTTTTCCCAACACGATTGGTTGAAGATGGTATCCTTCCTCAATTGCATGCTTATAGCTCCTTTATCAAATATAAGATAGTTGTAGCTTTTTGGATTAGTCTCTGTGTCCTCCATTCTGTACCATTGGTCCACCCACCTGTTTTGGTACCAGTACCATGCTGTTTTTGTTATTATTGCTCTGTAATATAGTTTGAAATCTGGTATCGCTATACCGCCTGATTCACACTTCCTGGTTAGAATTGCTTTTGCTATTCTGGGTCGTTTATTTTTCCATATGAATTTCATGATTGGTTTATTTATTTCTACAAAAAATTCCTTTGGGATTTAGATTGGCATTTCATTAAACCTATGGAGAACTTTTTAGTAATATCGCCATTTTGATGATGTTCATTCTGCCTATCCATGAACAGGGTATATTTTTCCATCTTCTAAGATCTTATTCTACTTCTCTTTTTAGGGTTCTGTAGTTTGCATTGTATAAATCTTTCACCTCTTTTGTTAGGTTGATTCCCAAGTATTTAATTTTTTATGAGGATATTGTGAATGCAATGTTTTTCCTCATTTTCTTTTCAGAAGTTTTGTCGCTGATATACAGAAATGCCTTTGATTTATGCATGTTGATTTCATTTCCTGCCACATTGCTGAATTCATTTATTAGTTCTAGTAGTTTTTTCTGTAGACCCTTTTGGGTCTTCTATGTATAGAATCATGTCATCTTCAAATAGTGATAATTTAAGTTCTTTTTTTCCTATTTTTATGCCTTTAATGTCTTTCATCTGTCTAATTGCTCTGGCCAGTTTTTCGAGAAATATATTGAATAGAAGTGGTGATAGAGGACATTCCTGTCTTGTTCCAGATTTTAGAGGGAATGCCTTCATTTTTTCTCCATTCAGAATGATGCTAGCCTGAGGCTTAACATAGATAGCTTTTACAATGTCGAGGTATGTTCCTGTTATCCCTAGTTTTTCTAATGTTTTCAACATAAAGGAATGCTCTACTTTGTCTAATGGTTTTTCTACATCTATCAAGATGATCTTATGGTTCTTATTTTTAAGTCTAGTGATGTTGTGAATAACATTTATTGATTTCCATATATTGAACCCTCCTTGCATCCCAGGGATGAATCCTAGTTGATCATGGTGCACAATTTTTTTGATGTGCCTTTGTATCCAAACCACCAGAATTTTAATGAAAATTTTTGCATCTAGGTTCATCAGAGATATTGGTCTGTAGTTTTCTTTCATTGAGGTGTCTTTGTCTGGTTTCAGAATCAGGGTGATGTTGGCCTCATAGAATGAACTTGGCAGAGCTCCCTGTTTTTCTATTTCCTGAATAACTTGAAAAGTATTGGTATTAAATCTTCTTTAAAGGTTTTGTAAAACTCCGCTGTATACCCATCCGGTCCTGGGCTTTTCTTGGTTGGTAGTCGTTTGATTGCTTCTTCTATTTCATCGATTGATATTGGTCTGTTTAAATTGTGTGTATCCTCCTGACTCCGTCTAGGCAAATCATATGACTTAACAAATGTATCGATGTCTTCACTATTTTCTATTTTATTGGAATATAGGTTTTCAAAATAATTTCTAATTGTCTTTCGTATTTATGTAGCTTCTGTTGTGATATTGCCTTTTTCATCCCGTATGTTAGTAATTTGAGTTCTCTCTCTTCTTCTCCTCGTTAGCATGGCTAAGGGTCTGTCCATCTTATTTATTTTTTCGAAGAACCAACTTTTAGTTTTGTTAATTTTTTAATAGTTTCTTTTGTTTCAATTTCGTGATTTACGCTCTGATTTTAATTATTTCTTGCCTTCTGCTACATTTGCTGTTGTTTTGCTCTTCCTTTTCTAGGGCTTTGAGATGAAGTGAGAGCTCATTTATTTGTTGTTTTTGTTTTATTTTCTTTTTTTGAGGAATGACCTCCAGGCGATGAATTTGCCTCTTGAATCTTGTTTCATTGTGTCCCATTGAATCTGATATGTTTTGTCTGTATTTTCATTTATCTCTAAGAATTTTTTGATTTCCTCTTTTATGTCTTCTGTAACCCATTGATCATTCAGTAATATATTGTTCATTTTCCATGTGATGTAGGATTTTTCCTTCCTTCTTTTACCATTGGTTTCCAGTTTCATTCCATTGTGATCAGAAAAAAATTCATGGTATTATCTCCACCCCTTTATATTTACTGAGTGTTGCCCTACGGCATAATATATGGTCTATTTTTGAGAAGGATCCATGTGCTGGTGAGAAAAAAGTATATCCACTTGATGATGGTTGATATATTCTATATATGTCAGTTAAGTCTAGGGTATTGATTGTGATATTGAATTCTATATTTTTTTTATTCAACTTTTGTTTGGAGGATCTGTCCAATGGTGAGAGAGGTGAGTTGAAGTCTCCCATAATTATTGTGTTGTGGTCTATTTGATTCTTGAAATTGAGGAGAATTTGTTTTATAAATGTCGCAGCACCATTATTTTCTGCATTAATATTGATAATTGTTATGTCTTGTTGGTGAATGGTTTCTTTTAACAGTATATAATGTCCTTCCTTATCCCTTTTGATTAAATTAGTCTTGAAGTCGATTTTATTCCGTATGAGGATGGCCACCCCTGCTTGCTTACAAGGACCGTGTGCATGGTATAAATTTTCCCAACCTTTCACCTTCAGCCTGTGTATGTCTTTTCCATTCAGATGTGTCTCCTGGAAGCAACATATTGTTGGATTTGTTTTTTTTAATCCACGTTACAAGCCTATGTCACTTTATTGGAGAGTTTAAGCCATTAACGATTAGAGTTACTATTGATATATGGTTTGTATTGCCACCCGTCTTTGATTATTTATCTTTTTTTTAAAATTTAGTTTGTTTATCCATGATTAGCTTTTCCCCCTCCCTCTGTCATTACTGAGGCAATTCCCACTGATGGTTTTCGTTGTTGATATTCATTTTTTCCTCGTGTAGTGTTTTCCTTAAGATGCTTTGCACTGCTGGTTTTCTGGCTGCAAATACTTTTAGCTTTTGTTTATCACAAAATATTTTTATTTAGTTGTCTTACCTGAAACTTAATTTTTCTGAATACAGATTTCTTAGTTGTCATCCATTGTTTTTAAGTGTTTGAAATACGTTGTTAGAGGATCTTCTCACTTTCAGCGTCTGTGATGAAAAATCTGTTGTTAACATTTTTGGTTTACCCCTGATTGTAATCTGCCTCCTTTCTCTTGTAGCTTTTAATATATTCTCTTTGTTTTGTACATTGGTTATCTTCATAACAATGTTTCTTGGCATTGGTCTACTGTGATTTTTTTGTGCTCGGTGTCTTGTAAGCATCTACAATTTTTTTTATTTGTTTCCATTTTTATTTCTGGAAAGTTTTCTGTAATTATTTCATTCAGAAGGTTACTCATTCCCTTGGTTTGAATCTCTGTACCTTACTCTATCCAGATGACTCGTAAGTTTTTTTTTTATGATATCCCATATCTCTTGGATGTTTTTCTCATGACTTTTTACCAGCATTTCTTTGTTGGCTAGACTTTTTTCAAGATGATATATTTTGTCTTCATTATCTGACATTCTGTCTTCTACTCGCTCCACTCTGTTAGTGATACTCTCAATTGAGTTTTTAATTTGGTTTATCATTTCCTTCATTTCTAGAATTATTGTTTGATTTTTTTATAATCTCTATCTCCTAATAAAGATGCTTAATTTCTTTTTATATCTGTTTATGTAATTCATTTTCAATGTGTTCTTTCACTGTTTGGTTTTGATGTCTCGTATCCTCTTTAAGGTTCCATTCCATCTGTCTAAGGTATTCCTTGAGTTCTTTATATGACCATTTTTCTGATGATTCCTTCTGAATATTTAGGCTGTCCATTGTTGTTTGTACTCCTTTTCTTCCTTGTTTTTTTATGCTGCTCATGTTACTTCTTGTTTTGTTTGACTGCTGAGTTACTGCTTACTCTTATAAATTTATTTGATACTTCGGAGGAAAGATATTAGAAGGGAAGGGAAGAAGTCACTAAAGAGAATGAGAGTAGGCAGGTAGAATTCAAGGAAGGGGGAATAAGAAAATTGAAAAGAAATGAAAAGACAAAAGAAAAATAGAAAATAAATTATGAAAAAAATTTAAATAATAATTATAATTAAAAGATGAAAATTAAAATTTAAAATAATATTAATAATAATAATGATAAAATAAAAAAAATAAAAACATTAAAAAAAGTTAAAGAACAACAACAACAAAAATGAAAATGAAAGAAATAGAAAAAATATAAATTAAAAAAATAATAATAATAAATGCAGTCATAGAGTTCAATTAACTTCTCTTTCAGTAGGTGGAGCTGTGTGCACTGGGCCAAGCTTCTCCTCTGAATAAGTGGGAACCAATCACTGTGCAGCAGCTCTTCCTCCCAGACTTGGCAGATCTCCAATCCTGAGTGCCTAGGGCCTTCTCTTGTGCTTCCTCAAGCCATGCCTTGCTCACCTGTGACGCTCACCACAATATTGGTTACAAGCCAGAACTCTACTCCTGGCAGCACTGTTTTTATGAATGCCTGGGCACACTCTCCCTGTTTGCCTCCCTCAGACCCTAGTTTTGTAGAGCTTGGGGCTGAGGACCCACAGCGAATTTTCTTGCCCTCTGGGAGCCATGCCCCCGGTACGTGGTGTAAGAGACCTCAATTGTCAGCACTTGTGGGATCAGGAGCCGGGAATTCCACGCGCTAGTCCTGAGCCAATCCTGATTCCCTAGGTCTGGCTATCGTGCTCACGGGAGAGCTGGGAGAGGCCCTTAAGGCTGAGCTGGGAGGGGCCCTTAAGGTTTCCCCGCTGTGTTGAGAGAGATGGCTAGGGGATTACACACCTGTCACGCTGGTTTTAATGAAGTTATCTCCTCTGCCCGTGACGTCATTTCTATGCTATGGTGGTATCCCATGCAAATGGTGACCGTTTGTTCCCTTTGCAAGGTAACCAACGCAACGGGTGGGTCCTGACTGTCTCTCCCAAGTGCCGTTTTAATCCTGTGGCCACTGCTTTTGAAGGCTTGGTTGGCTTTTACCTCTGAAAGTTCAGAAGGGCCGAACAGTTATTTCAGTGGGATCTTAGTGCTGAGTCATGAGAACCAGGCAAACCGGAGGTTGAATGCAGCCCATCCAGGCTCGGTGTGTGTTCTGAGGGGCCCAGAATGTTCGCCCCAGATCCACATCAGGTCAACATTGCCTACTGATTCTGAGCAAACAGCATTTAGACAGTTTACGACTCCCTATGCCCGCTCAGCTGAAGAGGTCAGAGACTTGATTTTTCCATGCCTGCCTTCATGATGGATCTCCTGTATTGCTAATTTTTATATCTGCATGTGAGTGTGTATGTATGAGAGTATATATATATATATATATATATATATATATATATATATATATAGACTCTCCAGATTTTTTAAAATATGAAATATATGTGTCTTATTATACACTCCCTAAATTCATTCATATTCATATATGTGTATTTATAACCAACTTTCCACAAGATTATTCTCAGAAATAATCATCCACCTGAAATACATATTTGTTTTCTAGTACTGAAAACTAAATTCAGTGAAAGGTGCAAACAAAACCTAATATTTCTACAGTTACTGAGCTAGTTTAACATCAATGCAAGTATATTCTTAGGGGACATGATGTGTATTTTGACTTTCATTTTTATTCAACACTGGTACATTACTACTCCTTCAGTTAATGCACATCATAGGATATATATTTCGTTCACAAGTTAGAAAATTTATAGGCATTTGTTTCACGATCAATCACTTCCTGATTCAGAACACATGATTCTTCTATGTTTCTTGACTGGTCTTTTCATAAGACTTCTTTCCAAACACATTATTTTCGTTTAACATCATCACTTATAAAGCAAAACTCAAACACCCTTCATGATAAACCATAATCCTAATATTACCATTAGATATATAACTGGTTGGAATGAATGATTATATATCAATATAAGATTTCTTATATATTTTCAGATTTCAATTCAATCCATTATTTAAAGTGGAACCAGTTACATTATTTATTCATATTATCGTCTATTCATGCATTATCTCTATATTCATAGACACAGGGTACACCTCTTTGTACCCCTAATACTAATGTATATGTCTTCAAAATATTGCTCCCAGACATAGTGAAAGAAATACTCATGTTACCTGATCTACATATACATTTTACCACAGTAATATTCTGAACAAAAAAAATGTAAAGGTCACACTTATTATTGTACCAAAGCCTAAAAGGAAAGTGAACATGGATAACTAATAACATCCGTGTCCAGGTTGCCTAATGCTCTCAAATGTAAATTCCATTGGTGACAACATATTTGCTTTTACCTATGATTATATATTCAAACTCAACCCTGTTGAAAATGTCTAATCCTATCACTCATTTATACTTTGCCTGATTTCGTTATGTCGCTATTGATACTTGCTTTTCTACATAATTTCCCCAGTTCATTATTGTGAATGACTCTTCACATGTACTGACATTTACATTCACTCTCTAAACGAAACCCTATTGCTAAATAAGCTTTTCATTCCAAATCATATTCTCACTCTTCTTCCTAAACCTACCGACTATCTTTCTAATCCTACCGACTATCACTTTTTGACTGGATGTTCTCTTCTACATTCAATCATCCAAGGTACACGGTCCTATGCCATTGTATATTGATTTAACTGAGACAATTGTACAGAACGTAATTCAACACTATGTATCCCAATCAAGGGCCCAATGCCCTTCTGGGCTTCAAATCTTTCTTAGATTTCCGTTTTCATACATATATTTCACTTATATATTCTTATAAATATCGCAGGTACCCAATCCCTTTATTCATCCTGCAGAATGATTCCTAACCCAAATCGAACATATAATTAACCCTAACCATACACTAACTTTACCGAAGAGCAGGGACAGAGTTGGTATTAAAATACAGGAATGTAGGGTATCTTCACCTGCTTAGAACCTCAAATGTTCATTTAGAAATGATCCCTGGTGAAGATGAAGGCAGCTATGAAAGACCTCAGAAAGCAAAAGTCATCTTCCATGGCAATCATCCTGGTCGGGTTGAAGGGTTGTGTCTGAATCATTCTCTCTCTTCTTAATGTATACAAGATGGACCAAACCAGTTCTGTGTGGAGAGCTGTTCCGGGGTGCTTATGATTGATATGACATTCTAACTTGTGAAAGTGTTACAGGAAAACTGGGGCAGCCTCCACCTCATGGGACTTTTGGAAGCAACTGTTAGGGCAAAGTGGTTGTCAAGGCAGTGACATAATTCAGATCCTGAAGAAAGTGACCTCACCTCACTTCCTTGGTGATAAAACTCTCTGAACTTGGGATCCAGGAAGCCAGGCACTCAGAGACAGTCCCTGTCCCAGTCCCAGTGGTCTACATGTTTGGATTTACCAAGGACAGAGTCAGTCTTTCTTGAAACCTACAGATGTGAGGATGACGAAATGCCAGGAAACCTTTGAAGAGGGGCTTTTCCTGAGAAAGAAGGTAGTGTCTCACCACTGGCTCTTGACAACTTCACAGAGTTGGCCATGCAGACCAGAACTGAGACAGGAGAGGTCATTTTGGGGAAACATAGTATGGCCCACCAGTCAGAGGACACTCCGGAGAGTCACAGACCTACTTGGGGGAAGGAGGTGCCTTTTTGGGTGTGGGTGTGATTTTGTGGTTTTGGCTCATGTTCTCAGAATAGGTAGGAAAGGCGGTTTGTTTGGTTTAGAGTGGACTATTTTTAGTAAGTCCTTTGACAATGCGAGTGTCTGTGTATCCCACTGTGTTCATGATTGTAGACATTAGAAGAGAGAATGGATCAATGGATGTTTCTTGTCTACTAGAAAGCTTGCCAGCATTCATTGTGCCCAATATATGAGTGGACTCAGGCTTGCCTTATAGATGGGCAACACCTACTAGCTTCATAATTTCCTGTTTTCTCCTTCAATTCTGGCAACACTCCAGAATAGTATCATGGTTTTGTGTCCAAGATATGTACCACCTCCAATATCTGTGACATGGCCATGTACTAGATAGTTGAAGGGAATGGCTAGCATCTCAGAAATCTCAGATATCAGTTGACCAGGAAAGTCTCAGTGGAGAAACCCTGCTTTGGTCCTTTTGCTTACCTATTGTTCTGTTGCCCTGAATGTCAGGAAGATCTTTGCCTCAAGCCACCACTTTGTGAAGCCTGAAGAAAACAGTTTTCAAATGCAAATAAATGGGCATCACCTGTGGATCCATGCTTAATTGCTTTGAAAAGGGATATGTCTGAATCAGTCTCTTGGCCCTGTGTGAGGCTGTGGCTTAGATTCTCAGCACCTGATGGATCTAAAGATAGATCCCATGCATGCATCCAAAACCAAAATGGCAAAAAGATCAGATATTGTTGATTAACTCTCTTGCCTTCCTCTGGTAGGTTCCTGAAATCCATCAAGTGAGAACAGGGATCCTTTGGGTCAAATAAGTTCTTCAAAACCCAGCAGAGGCTAGCCCATAGATGCTTGTTTTTTCTCATGACTCCAATTCACTTAAAGAATCTAAACCTCAAAGTCAGTAGTCCTCAAGTTGGAGAAGCCAAAAAGTATTAAAGGAAGGCCTATTTGATCACTCCTGGTTTACAGGAAGGGTGTCCACGCCACCCTGACTTTAGGCAAATGAGGGGCAGGAAGCTTATTTTGGACACTGACGTGGGCTGCTCCCCTCATGGAAACCTCCAGCCACAGGTTATGATGAGTGTCTATATGGAAGAAGATTTGGGCCATGTGGGAGTGTTTTGGTTTTAATTGTGGACATTTGAATGGTGGTTGGAAGAGATGACTGGGTCCACCTGGGCTTGCACTCTGGTGTGATTCCTCTTAGAGACTGAGTTCTGGTACTGATCTCAGAGAAGTATTGCCATGAATTGTGTTTGGATTTTAGGTGGCCATCCATGAGAGTTGCCCTTGGAAAGTGACATCTAGGCCCAAGTTAACTTTCCAAAGATCACAGGAAATCTCATCCAGGATATCACATGATTTTATTCTTAAAGACTTGGCAGCCATTTTTGAGAGTCAAAACACACATGGACCTCACATTGTAGACCTAAATGGGCCTGGCTTAATCTGACATTTTGGCCACTCTTTGGGAAGCCTTGCCTGTGAGAATTCTCAAGAGTTTTCATTGAAATGAGCTTAGTCACCATTTAATGGTTCCTGTATAAATTGAAACCCACAGTGCCTCCAACTTCTTTCTTGAAAATTGGCTAGATAAATACCATAAAAATTTTTGAAATTCCCATGACCGGGTGGCAGGAGAACATTTGGATGTCCTGTTGCTGATCATGAGTATGTAAGACAGTGCCCTGATTGACTTGGTTTTATGAAAATGGTGTAGAACAGAGATGCCAGTAAGTTGGATCCTGCTGAGTAGTTGTCCTAGAGCAGTGGTTGGCAGGTGGGTGATAAAACATCTGTGGTGGGCTATGTGGATCTGCCATTGGCTTGCAAATTGATTGTGACTGACATTTTGCAGCCAGGAGACTCTTATATGTAAAAGCATATTGTTATATGGAGAGGTTTCAGGGCAATGTTCAAAATCAGGTTGCTATGGTCAATGGGGCAAGCAATGTGGGATAGAAGCCTGATTGGTGCATTCTCCTGTAGAACCCGACCCACCACAATTGACAGAACTCACTTCAGCACTGTGTCCCTGTTGAACTCTTTGTAACTCATGAAGCAAATTCCAAACTCCCAGTGCAGCAGCAAGAAACACCATGAATAGTGGAGGATGACCAAATGGATTTACAGTGCACACGGGGAGACACTTAGACCCCAGTTGCCACAAGTTACATACAAATAGAAAATTCAGCACTGCTGCCTCATGTTCATTGGAAAATAAGAAACAATGTCATCCATGTCACATAGATGAAGACCCAGCTTTGATGGTGTCACTCCAAATGAAGCTAATGCTCCTGACAACAGCATATATTTCATTGCCAAACCTTAGAGGCAGTTTCTCCAGATGTCAGGCTGGCAGAACTTCATGTTTGTGGAGTGTTTACCCTGTCCCTTACTTTTGGAACCTCTTCTACCACCTCCAAATTTGTGAACTCCTGAGCATTTTTCATTCCACATATGTATTCACAGATTTTCTAACTCCTCTCCTCTAATTGTGTCTTATGTGGGGCGAAGGTAATGTCAAGGCATTGTTCTGAATGAGAGTGGGAAGTTTTTTGTGTAGCACATATTTGCATACACATTGGATACATTTTCAAATTTTCCATTCGAAATACTGAATCCCTGACACTAACACATACCCTAATAGACTTTGACTTTTAATGCTAATATTATGGAGAAAAATAACCCAAACAGAATAGAAATACAAGAGGTTCACAGGAGGCATGGTGTATAGTTGGACTTGCCTTTCGTATGATAAATGGTAGGTGTTATAAATCTAGCAAATTTTAATTGAAATAGTTCTCCATGTGTTTTAAAAGTTAACAAATATGTGAATAACTGTCTCCCTTTCTCTGTAGCCTATTCATCACATGTATTTTTATATGCACATATCGAATTCTACCTGGTATCACTCGTACATTTTGTGAGGTGGCTGGCTTGGCAGATACAAATTGTGAGAAGAGATCACTCCTACTTAATGCTGTTGGAACTGAAAATTCAACATACGGGTGAGCTTCTTAGTTGAACGACATAAATCCATGTTCATTAAAATGAATATTTTTGGATCTGTGGATGATATATATTTCATGGTGAATTTCGATTGGCATACATAATGCTACTTTTTAATGTCTCTGTGTGTATGTATATATATATATATATATATATATATATATATATATATATATATATATACATATACATATATATATATTTTTTTCACTCTGCAGATTTTTCAAAATATGAAGTATATTTTTCTTATTATACACTCCCTAAATTCATTCATATTCATGTATGTGGATTTATAATCAACTTTTCAAAAGATTATTCTCAGAAATATTCATCCACTTGAAATACTTATTTGTTTCCTAGTACTGAAAACTAACTTCAGGGGATCATATGATGGCTGCGAAGGGAGTGCATCACCCCCATGTACTGCGTCACTGTGAGGGAGAATGACGAGTTAGAATGGCTAAAACCTATCTTGTTAGGAATTTCCAGCAAAATTGTGGTTCTCCAAAACCAAGTGTACATATTTCCATCTCAGGAGGATCAGGTACGGGGGCTCAAACGCAAGTGATTTGTCCTCACAGAAGGTCATGCGACTTATTCAGGAAATCGCTCCGTGGCTAGAGTCTGTGGCGCGTGCTGGGAAACGACGAGATAGCAAGGCAAATATACAGCGGTGCAGGTACTGTGGGCTCCTGCCAGGTATGCAATCACTGTGCTCAGTGCTGAATTCTGGGTTTGAGACGGGAAAGCATGCAGTCCAACTCGTTTCTCCACACCCGTCAGACCACAGAGGAACCCAGCGGCCACCATCATGGAGAGGTGACTTCATCATCCCTGTTTTCAACTGATCACAGCTTATTCAGCTATAGAACAGGTAATTTCAGGATGCCATTCACCTTTGTGTTGAAGACAAATTACTCAGGCTCAGTGCTAAAGAACCCGCAGAAACTGCGTCTTGGAGCCTGCTTCTATTAGAACAAACAGCGAGCCCAGAGCGGCCGAATTCCGCCTCCAGGAACTGATCTGGCACAGGGCTAAAGAACCGGCGGAAACTGCTTCTCGGTCCGGGTCTTGCTGAATATCAGTAAATATCAACCGAGCCTTCATAGGCAGTGGCAACAGGATTGAGACGGGGCTTGTGAATGCCGGTCAGGACTCACCGATTGCTTTAGTCACCCAGCAAAGGGAACGAAATGCTGCCTTTTGCATGGGATACCAACATGGCAGAGATCTGATGTCATCAGAAAGCAGCAGAGGAGATAACCTCATTGATACCAGCGGTGACAGAAACAGTTGGTCTCCTGGTAAAGAAAGTGAGTCACAAACACCCGGGTCTCTCTCACTTTGTCATCAAGCCAGAGGGGCAGAGCAGAGCCGCCGCCCACACCCGGAACAGGCCCAGCGACACACATGCATGGTAGTCACGTCACCCCAATTGGAATAGAGGCAGAGCAGAGCCGCGGCCCTTGCCCAGAACAGGCCCAGCGACCCGCAGGCGTGGTAGTCACATCAACCGAATTGGAGTAGTTGCAGAGCAGAGCCTTCTCCCGCACCTAGTACAATCCCAGTGGCCCACCGGCATGGTAGTCAGGTCACCCCAATATTAGTAGGGGAAGAGCAGAGCCTTCGCCCGCACCCAGAACAGGCCCAGCAACCTGCCGGCATGGTAGTCACGACCCCCCAATTGGAGTAGGGGCAGAGCAGAGCCATCACCCGCGCCCGCAAGGTAGGCACACCTGCACCTGACTGGCAGAAGAGGCCCATCGCTCTGCCGGCACGGCAGACACTTCACCCCATTTGGAATAGGAGCAGAGCAGATCCATTGCCCGTGCCCGCAAGGCAGGCAGACCTGCGACAAACTGGCGGAACAGGCCCAGCAACACACCTGCATGGTAGTCACGTCACCCCAATTGGAATAGGGGCAGAGCAGAGCCGCCGCCAGCACCTACAATGTAGGCAGACCTGCGACCGATCGGCAGAACACCCCAGGGGTCCACGGGTAATAGCTGCAGCAGATGGAATGTCAGATAAAGAACTCAGGATATACATGCTTCAGATGATCTGGAGTCTCAAGGAAGACATTAGACAGCAAAATCAGACAATGAAAGATCACTTCGACAATGAATTACATAGACAAATCCAAGAAGCAAAAGATCAGCTATACAGAGAGATAGAGGTTGTAAAAAATAACAAACAGAAAT
Organism: Callospermophilus lateralis; assembly: GCF_048772815.1. Classification (NCBI taxonomy): domain Eukaryota; kingdom Metazoa; phylum Chordata; class Mammalia; order Rodentia; family Sciuridae; genus Callospermophilus; species Callospermophilus lateralis. Next base: position 840,822 of record NW_027512722.1, on the reverse strand, counting down.
CCTAGAAATGCAGAAAGCAATAAACCAACTAAAAAACTCAATTGAGAAGACTACCAGCAGAGTAGAACACTTAGAAGATAGAACATCAGACAATGAAGACAAAGTATTCCAACTTGAAAAGAACATAGACAGCTCAGCAAGACTGTTAAGAAACCATGAACAGAATATCCAAGAAATACGGGATAACATAAAGAGACCAAACATAAGAGTCATTGGAAAACAGGAAGGTATAGAGGTTAAAACCAAAGCAATGAGGAATGTATTCAATGAAATAATACGAGAAAACTTCCCAGACTTGAAGAATCAGACTGACTCCCAAGTCCTAGAAGCCTACAGGACGCCAAATGTGCAAAATCATAAGAGATCCACACCTAGACACATTATAATGAAGATGCCCAACGTACACAATAAGGAGAGAATTTTAAATGCTACAAGAGAAAAAAAGCAGATTACATTTAGGGGTAAAACAATCAGGATAACAGCTGATCTTTCAACACAGACTCTGAAAGCTAGAAAATCCTTGAATAACATTTTTCAAACACTGAAAGAAAATGGATTCCAACCAAGAATTGTGTATCCAGTGAAATTAAGCTTCAGGATGGAAGATAAAATTATAACCTTCCATGATAAAAAAAAGTTAAAATAATTTGTAGCTAGAAAACCATCTCTTCAAAACATCCTCGGAAAATATTACAGGAAGAAGAAAGGGAAATAACAATAAAAACCAACAGTGGGATGTAGTACAGTAAAAGTGGGAAATAATCAAAGAAGAAAACAATCCATGTTTAATAACATAAATAAACAAATAGGGCTAGAAGAACAACCATTATCTCAATAATAACTGTAAATGTTAATGCCTTAAACTCACCAATTAAGAGACAGAGGCTAGTAGAATGGATCACAAAACAAGACCCAATAATATGCTGCCTACAGGAGACGCATTTGATAGGAAAAGACATACATAGACTGAAGGGGAAAGGTTGGGAAAAATCATATCACTTATATGGATTTCGGAAACAAGTAGGAGTGTCCATACTCATATCAAATAAAATAGATTTCAAGCCAAAGTTAATCAAAAGGGATAAAGAGGGACACTATATACTGCTCAAGGGAACCATACAGCAACAAGACATAACCATTATAAATATATATATGCCCCAAAACAATGGTGCAGCTATGTCCATCAAACAAACTTTTCTCAAGATCAAGAGTCTAATAGACCACCATACAATAATCATAGGAGACTTCAACACACCTCTCTCACCACTGGACAGGTCTTCCAAACAAACGTTGAAATAGAAAACTATAGAACTCAATAACACAATTAATAACCTAGACTTAATTGACATATATAGAATATACTCCACCACATCAAGCAGTTACATTTTTCCTCAGCAGCACATGGATCCTTCTCAAAAATAGATCATATATTATGTCACAGGGCAATTCTTGGACAATATAAAGCAGTAGAGATAATACCATGCATCTTATCTGATCATAATGGAATATAAACTAAAAATCAATGATAAAAGAAGGAAGGAAAAATCATGCATCACTTGGAGAATGAACAACAGGTTACTGAATGAACAATGGGTTATAGAAGACATAAAGGAGGAAATTAAAAAATTCTTAGAGATAAATGAAAACACAGGTACAACATATCAGAATCTATGGGACACATTGAAATCCGTTCTAAGAGGAAAATTCATTGCTTGGATTTCATTCCTTAAATAGAAAAAAACAACAGCAAATAAATGATCTCATACTTCATCTCAGAATCCTAGAAAGAGAAGAGGAAAACAACAGCAAAATAAGTAGAAGGTAAGATTTAATTAAAATCAAAGCTGAAATTAATGAAATCGAAACAAAAGAAACAATTGAAAAAATTGAGGAAACTAAAAGTTGGTTCTTTGAAAAAATAAATAAAATCGACAGACCCTTAGCCATGCTAATGAAAGAAGAAGAGAGAAAACTCAAATTACTAGCATACGGGATGAAAAAGTCAATATCACATGTTAAGGTCTATAAACAAGTCAGCATGGCACCTGGTATTTTGCCAGAGAAATGTTAGGGTCTGTAAACAAGTCTGGATGGCGCCTGGCCAAATGCCATAGGGAGTGGTTTTTGAAGTAACAAAAGCAAGCCATTAAGTGTGGAGATTCCTTATTGGTTGACTGCTGTATCTATTTTATGCTAATTAGATAAGCTTTATAAAATGTATAAATATCGCTCGGATTCTACAATAAACGGCTTCCACTCCTGCTGTATCAATCTACACAAGTTATTTGTCACCCCCTGGCAATCACAGCAGATATTTCTGAAATACAGAAGATAATAAGAAATTAATTTGATTCGTTATACTCCAATATAATAGAAGATAGTGAAGGCATCGAAAAATTTCTTAAGTCATATGATCTGTCCAGATTGAGTCAGGAGGATATAGACAACCTAAACAGACCAATATCAATTGAGGAAATAGAAGAAACCATCCAAAGATTACCAAGTAAGAAAAGACCAGGACAGTATGGGTATACAGCAGAGTTTTACAAACCCTTTAAATATGAACTAATACCAATACTTATCAAGCTATTTCAGGAAATTGAAAAAGAGGGAGATCTTCCAAATTCATTCTACCAGGCCAATATCACCCTAATTTCTACACCAGACATAAACACTTCAAACAAAGAAAACTACAGACCAATATCCCTAAAGAACCTAAATGCAAAAATCCCTAATTAAATTCTGGCGAATCAGATACAAAAACATATTAAAAAAATTGTGCACCATGATCAAGTAGGATTCATCCGTGGAATGCAAGGCTTGTTCAATATATGAAAATCAATAAATGTTATTCACCACATCAATAGACTTAAAAATAAGAACCATATGATCATCTCGATAGATGCACAAAAAGCATTCGACAAAGTACAGCATCCCTTTATCTTCAAAACTCTAGAAAAACTAGGAATAACAGGAACATACCTCAATATTGTAAAAGCAATCTATGCTAAGCCTCAAGCTAGCATCATTCTGAATCTAGAAAAATTGAAGGCATTCCCTCTAAAATCTGGAACAAGAATGGGATGCCCTCTCTCACCACTTCTCTTCAATACAGTTCTCGAAACACTGGCCAGAGCAATTAGACAGACGGAAGAAATTAAAGGCATAAAAATAGGAAAAGAAGAACTTAAATTATTACTATTGCAGAAGACATGATTCTATACCTAGCAGACCCAAAAGGGTGTACAAAGAAACTAATAGAGCTAATAAATAAATTCAGCAAAGTGGCAGGATATAAAATCAACACACATAAATCAAAGGCATTCCTCTATATCAGCGACAAATCCTCTGAAATGGAAATGAGAACAACCACTCCATTCACAATATCCTAAAAAAAAAAAAAGATGGGAATCAACCTAACAAAAGAGGTGAAAGTCTTATACAATGAAAACTACAGAACCCTAAAGAGAGAAATATAAGAAAATCTTAGAAGATGTAAAAATATATCCTGTTCATGGATAGGCAGGACTAACATCATCAAAATGGCGATATTACCAAAATTTCTCTATAGGTTTAATGCAATGCCAATCAAAATCCCAAAGACATTTCTTGTAGAAATAAAGAAAGCAATCATGAAATACATATGGAAAAATAAAAGTCCCAGAATAGCAAAAACAATGCTAGGCAGGAAGTGTGAATCAGGCGGTAGAGCGATACCAGACTTCAAACTATACTACAGAGCAATAGTAACAACAATAGCATGGTACTGGTACCAATATAGGCCCGTGGACCAATGGTACAGAATAGAGGACACAGAAACCAATCCACAAAACTACAACTATCTTATATTTGATAAAGGGGCTAAAAGCATGCAATGGAGGAAGGATAGCATCTTCAACAAATGGTGTTTGGAAAACTGGAAATCCATATGTAACAAATTGAAACTGAATCCCTTTCTCTTGCCATGCACAAAAGTTAACTCAAAATGGATCAATGAGCTTGATATCAAATCAGAGACACAGTGTCTGATAGAAGAAAAATTTGCTTACGATGTGCATACTGTGGGGTCGGCCTCCAAATTCCTCAATAGGACACCCATAGCACAAGAGTTAATAACTAGAATCAACAAATGGGACATAAACTAAAAAGTTTTTTCGCAGCAAAAGAAGCAATAAGAGAGGTAAATAGGGAGCCTACATCCTGGGAAGAAATCTTTACTCCTCACACTTCAGATAGAGCCCTAATATCCAGAGTATACAAAAAACTCAAAAAATTAGACAATAAGATAACAAATAACCCAATCAACAAATGGGCTGAGGACCTCAACAGACACTTATCAGATGAGGACTTACAATCAATCAACAAGTACATGAAAAAATCCTCACCATCTCCAGCAGTCAGAGAAATGCAAATCAAAACCACCCTAAGATACCATCTCACTCCAGTAAGATTGGCAGACATTATGAAGTCAAACAACAACAAGTTCTGGCAAGGATGTGGGGAAAGAGGTACACTTGTACATTGCTGGTGGGACTGCAAATTGGTGCAGCCAATTTGGAAAGCAGTATGGAGATTTCTTGGAAAGCTGGGAATGGAACCACCATTTGACCCAGCTATTCCCCTACTCAGTCTATTCACTAAAGACCTAAAAAGAGCATGCTACAGGGACACTGCTACATCGATGTTCATAGCAGAACAATTCACAACAGGAAGACTGTGAAACCAACTTAGATGCCCTTCAATGAAAGAATGGAGAAAATACTGTGGCATTTATACACAATGGAGTGTTACTCTGCATTGAAAAATGAAAAAAATCATAGAATTTGGAGGGAAATGGATGGCATTAGAGCAGATTATGCTAAGTGAAGCTACCCAATCTTTAAAAAACAAATGCCAAATGTCATCTTTGATATACGGAGAGTAACTAAGAACAGAGGAGAGACAAAGAGCATGACAAGATGATTAACATTAAACCGGGATGAGAGGTGGAAAGGAAAGGGAGAGAGAAGGAAAATTGCATGGAATTGGAAGGAGACCCTCAGGGTTATATAAAATTACATACAAGAGAAAGTGAGGGGAAAGGGAAAAATAATACAAGGGGGACAAATTTATTACAGTAGAGGGGGTAGAGAGAGAAGAGGGGAGGGGCAGGGAGGGGAGGGGGGATAGTAGAGGATAGGAAAGGCAGCAGAATTCAATAGACACTAGTATGGCAATATGTGAATCAATAGATGTGTAAATGATGTGATTCTGTAATCTGTACATGGGGTAAAAATGGGAGTTCATAATGCACTTGAATCAAAGTGTGAAATATGATATAACAACAACTATGTAATGTTTTGAACAATTATAAATAAAAATGAAAAAAAAATAAAACTAACTACGGTGAATAATGCATGAAATCCTAATATTTCTACAGTAACTGCACCAGTTTAACATCAATGCAAGTAGATTCCTATGGGACATGATGTGTACTTTGACCTTCATTTTTATTCAACACTGCTACATTACTATTTCATCAGTTTATGCACATCACAGGATATATATTTCATCCACAATTTAGCAAAGTTATAGGCATTTGTTTCACTTTCAATCAATTCCTGCTTTGAACACATGGATTCCTCCATATTTCTTGACTGGTCTTTTCATGAGACTTCCTTCCAAACACATTATTTTCGATTTCCATAAACACTTTTGAAACAAAACTCACACACACTTCATCATAAACAATAACCCTAAGATTACCATTATATGTGTAACTGGTTGGAGTGAATGATTGTATGTCAATATATGATTTCCTATATATTTTAAGATATCAATTCAATCCATTATTTAAAGTGAAAAAAGTTATATTATTTATTCACACTAAGGTCTATTCATGCATTATCTCTATATTCGTAGACACAGGGTACACCACTTGGTACCCACAATACTAATTTATGTGTCCTCAAATATTGCTCCCAGAAATGGTGGAAGAAATACACATATCATATGATCTACATATATATTTGATCACAATAATTTTCTGGGCACAAAATGCAAAGGTCACACTTATGATTGTACCAAATCCTAAATGGAAAGTGAACATGGCTTACTAAAAACATCCATATCCAGGTTGCCTAATGCTTTCAAATGTCATTCCTATTGGTGACTACATATTTGTTTCTTCCTAAGATTATGTACTCAATCTCAACCCTGTTGAAAATATCTAATCCTATCACTCACTAAATAATTGCCTCATTTCGTAATGTCTCTATTGATATTTTCCTTCCTACATATTTTCCCCAGTTAATCATTGTGACTGACTCTTCACATGTGCTGACATTTACATTCACTCTATAACCGAAACCCTATTGCTACAGAAAATTTTGTCCAAATTTTATACTCACTCTTTTTTATAAACCTACAGACTATCTTCCTAATCCCACCGACTATCTCAATTTGAGTGGATGTTCTCTTCTAAAATCAAACATCCAAGGTATAAGGTCCTATGCCATTGATTATCAATTTATCTGAGACATCTGTGTAGAACGTAATTAAAAGCTAAGTATCCCAATCAAGGGCCTAATGCCCTTCTGGGCTTCAAATCTTACCAACATTTCTGTTTTCATACTTATATTTCACCTCTATAATCTTATAAATATCGCAGGTTCCCAATACTATTAATCATCCTGCAGGATGATTCGTAATCCAAATCGAACATGTTAATAACCCTAACCATACACTCTTCCCTCAATCTTACTTTACAGAAGAGCAGCGAGAGAGTTCATCTTACAATACAGGAATGTAGGGGATCTGCCTCCTGCTGAGAACCTCAAAGGTCCATGCAGATTTGATCCCTGGAGAAGATTAGGCAGCTATGAAGGACCTGAGAGAGCAGTAGTCATCTTCCATCGCAAACAACCTTTCCAGAATGAAGGGATTTGTCTGAATAAGCCTCTCTTCTTAATGTAGAGAAGATGGACCATACCAGGCATGTGTGGAGAGCTGTTCCTGGGTGCCTATGGTTGATATACCATTCTAACATATGAAATTGTCACAGGAAGTAAGGGCTGCCTCCATCTCATAGGACTATTGGAAGCTACTGTTAGGACAAAGTGGTTGCCAAGGCAGTGACCTCATTAAATTCCTGAAGGAAGTAATCTCACCTCACTTCCTTGGTGATGAAACTCTCTGAACTTGGGATCCGGGAAGCCAGGCACGCAGAGCCAGTCCCATTCCCAGTCCCAGTGGTCTCACTTGTTTGGATTTAACAAGGACAGAGTCAGTCTTTCTTTGTACCTACTGATGTGAGGATGGACAAATGTCAGGAAAGCTCTGAAGAGAGGCCTTTCCTGAGAAAGCAGGTAGTGGCTCACAGCTGGCTAGTGACAACTTCACAGATTGGGCCAATGAGACCATATCTGACACAGGACAGGCGATTTCATCAGAACATAGTATGGCCCACCTGTCAGAGGACACTCCTGATAGTCACAGACCTACTTGGGGGAAGGAGCTGCCTTTGTGTGTGTGGGTGTGGGTTTGAGGTTTTGTCTCATGTTCTGAGAATAGGTAGGAAAGGCGGTTTGTTTGTTTTGGAGTGAACTGTTTCTGGTAAGTCGTTTGACAAGGCCAGTGTCTCTTTGTCTGTGTATCCCACTGTGTCCGTGGTTTTAGACATTAGAAAAGAGAATGAATCATTGTATGTGTCCTGACTAGTAGAAAGCTTCCCAAGATTCATCTTGCCCAATTTATGAATGGACTGTGGCTTGACTTATGGGTGGGCAACTCCTACAATCTTGCTAAGGTCCTGTTTTCTTCCTGAATTCTGGCCAATTTCCAGAATAGTCTCATTGTTTTGTGTCCAAAATATGTACCACCTCCAAGCTCTGAGACTTGGCCATGTACTGGATTGCTGAAAGGAATGGGAGCATCTAAGAAAACTCAGATATGAGTGTGACCAGAAAATTCTAATGGAGAAACCCTGCTTTGGGCCTTTTGCTTACCAATTGTTCTGTTGCCCTGAATGTCAGAACGTCTTTGCCTCAGGCCACACCTTTGTAGAGTCAAAAGAAATAGTTTTCAAATAGAAATGAATGGGCATCACCTGTGGCTCTTTCCTTAATTGCTTTGGAAAGGGATGTGTCTGAATCAGCTTTTTGGCCCTGTGTGAGGCTGTGGCTTAGATTCTTAGCACCTGATGGATCTAAAGAAAGATCCCATGTGTGCATCCAAAACCAAAATGAACAAAAGAGCATTCATTTTGGATGAAGTCTCTCGCATTCCTCTGTAAGGTTCCTGACCTTCATCAAGTGAGAATAGTGATCATTTGGTTTAAATGTGTTCCTCAAAACCCTGCAGAGGATAGCCCATAAGTGCTTGATTTTTCTCATGACTCCAAATCACATAAAGACTCTAAACCCCACAGTCAGTAGGCCTCAAATTGGAGAAGCAGTGCCATCTTAATGGCCGGCCAATTTGATCACTCCTGGTTCACTGGAAGGATGTCCAGGCCACCCTGATTTTAGGCAAATGAGGGGCAAGGGTGGTTATTTTGGACACTGTCTTGGGCAGCACCCATCATGGAAACCTCCAGCCAGAGGTTATGATGAGTGGGTATATAGAAAAGATGAGTGACATGTGGGAGTGTTTTGGATTTAATTGTGGATATTTGTGTGGCAGTTGGAAGACATAACTGGGTCTACCTGGGCTTGAATTTTGGTGTGATTCCCCTTAGAGACTGAGTTCAGAAACTGACCTCAGAAAAGTATTGCCATGTATTGTGTTGGGATTAAAGAGGCCATGTATGAGAGTCACCCTTGGAAACTGAGATCTAGCCCCAGAGTGGCTTTGCACAGAGCACTGGGAATCTCAGCCAAGGTATCACATGATTTCATTCGAAAGACTTGGCAGCCATATTTGAGAGTCAAAACACACATGGAACTCACATTGTAGACCTCAATGGGCCTGGCTTAATGTGACCTTTTGTCCACTCTTTGAGAAGCCTTGCCTGTGAGGGTTCTTCAGAGCTTTCATTGAAATAATCTTCCTCACCATTTAATGGTTCCTGAAAAAATTGAAACCCACAGTGCTTCCAACTTCATCCTTGTAAAATGTCTAGATAAATACCATGAAATTTTTGAAATTCCCATGACTAGGTTGCACTAGAGAACCTTTGGATGTCCTGCTGCTGATCATGGATGTACCTGACAGTGCCTTGCTTGACTGGGTTTTATGAAAATGGTGTACAACAGAGGTCCCAGTAAGTTTCAGGCTCCTAAGAAGTGGGCCTAGAGTTGTGGTGGGCAGGAGTGTGATAAAACTTCTGTGTTGGAGCAATTTGGATCTTCCATTGGCTTAAAAATGGCTTGTGGCTTACATGGTGCAGCCAGCAGACCCTTATAAGTAAAGGCATCTTGTTATATGGAGAGGATTCAGGGCAATGTTCAGAATCAGGTTGCTATGGACAAGGATGCAATGGGGCAAGCTTTGAGGGATAGAAGATTGGTTGGTGCATTTTCCTGCAGACCCTGACCCACCACACGTGACAGAACTCCCTCCAGCACTGTGTCCCACTTGAACTCCTTCTGTTTTATGAAGCAAATACCAAACTACCAGTGCAGCAGCAAAAACCCCACAGAAAGTGTAGGAGGGCCAAATGGCTTCACAGTTCAACGGGGAGACACTTAGACCCCAGAGGCCACAGTTTACCTAAAAAGAAAAATATCAGCACTGCTGCCTCATGTTCATTGAAACATCAGAAACAATGTCCTCCAGGTCTCATAGATGCAGACCCAGCTTTGATGGTCTAACTACAAAGGAAGCCAAATCTCCTGACAACAACATATATTTAAGTGCCCTATCTCAAGGCAGTTTCTCAAAAAGTTTTTGGGCCAGCAGAGCTCCATGTTTGTGGAGTGTTTACCCTGTCCCTTGCTTTTGGAAACTCCTCTACCACCTCCAAGGTTGTGAACTCCTGAGCATTTTCCATTCCTCTAATTGTGTCTTACTTGGGGTGAAGGTAATGTCAAGGCATTGTTCTGGATGAGAGTGGGAGGATATTTGTGCAGCATATATATGCATACAAATTGGAATCATTTTCCAATTTTCATTTTGAAATATTAAATCGCTGACACAAACCCATACCTACTAGACTCAAACAACTCATCCTAATATGATAGAGAAAAATAACCCAAACCTATAGAAATACAAGCAGTTCATTGGAGGCATGTTGTATAGTTGGACTTGCCTTTTGCATTATATAAGGTAAAAGTTATAAATTTAGTCAATTTTTAATCGAAGAAGTTCTCCATAAGTTTTAAAACTTAAAAAATACGAGAATT